>NC_056732.1:1302312278-1302429778 GCF_019279795.1 Protopterus annectens
TCTGGGGGTGTTGGTACTGTGCCCAGGGTCTGCCCTCCTTCCCCAGTTGACCGCGGCAGGTGGGGAGGAGACGACTGGGACCTCATCCAGTTCTCTGCTTTCTGGGCGATAGGGAGGACCATCTCCAGTTGGATGGCAGCTTCCTCTTCGGCTCTGTACCCTACTTTACCTGGTTCCATTTTGGGCATCAAGCCTACGTCATTGGTCTGGGGTCAGTCCCACCAGGATCAACTTCAGTTGGGCATTACCCCGATTTGGGTCCCCTCCTCCTCTGAGCTAGTGGGTCTGGACCAAGGATCTTCTGTTGGGGAGACGCTTTTGTTTCCGGCAACCCCAAACCACAGTGACCACAGATGCCTCCCTGTTGGGGTGGTTTGTTATTCCAGGGAAGGACGGTCCAAGGCACGTGGTCCCTGCAGGAGACCAAGTTACACATTAATGTCTTCGAGATTGGAGCATTCTTTCTAACGTTGCAAGCCTTCCAGGACTTTCTCCCAATCGATGGTAACAATTCAGACAGACAACATGGCTGTAGTTTGGTACATCAACAAGCAAGAGGAACATGATCTTACCCTCTGTGCAGAGAGACCAAGAGAGTTTGGGAACAGATGTGGTTCTGCCTCCTTTGCTCTCATCTGGAATATCCGCCTTGGATATTAGATTCAGTTCATCATCTTGCTCCCATCCATGGGGACTTCCCCCTCCTAAACTGAAGTCTTTGAGTCTGGCAGCTTTGTACGTCCAGTTTCAGTAATTGTCAGCCGAACTAATTTGCTTTCTCCAGTGAAAGACATTATTTTGGCTTCCCAGAAGCCTTCTACTAAAAAGGTTTATTCCATTAAGTGGAAGAGGTTCTCTAATTGGGCTCGTCAGTGGGACATAGATCCCTTTTCAGCTCTGCTTTCTGATATCTTGTACTTTTTCTCATCTTTTTCAGCAAGGAGCAAGTTTTTTGACGATTAAGCTCCAGTTGGCAACTATATCTAAGCTTCATATGGACATTAGCCCTGTCTTCTCTTCTAGGTTATGCAAAGCCTTTCACAAAGGAGTGTTCTTCCTTAGGCCTCCCTTTACAGACCCCCCCCTCTCCTCCATGGGATCTTAACTCGGTGCTGCAGTCCCTGAAACTACCCCCTTTCGGTCCTGCTGCAACATGTGATATCAAGTTTTTCTCTTGGAAAACAGCCCTTTTGGTGGCAATTACCTCTGCCAAAAGAGTCTCTGAGTTGCAAGTGCATTGTATAAAATCCCCTTTCTTGCTTTTCCATAAGGATAGGGTTTTCTCAGAACCAGTTCTTCCTTCATTCCTAAGGTGGCTTCAGAAACTAATCTAAACTAGTATATATCTAACTCAGTCTTTTTTCACAATTTCTCCAACAAAAGGGAATATCAGCTTCATTTCCTAAACGTGCATAGGCAGATGTTCTTCATGTTTCACTGTTGCAGTCATTACATTTGGGTAATCTGCTGGCAGGTTGCCCTCAGTCGGCCTGATTAGCAAAGTCTTTGGTCCTGCGTCGGTTTCTGTCCCTTCTTCCATGATGTCAGGTCTATAAAACATGCAGCCGACACCATTACATCAGTCTCTCTTGCCGTGCGGTGCCTGAAGCAGAAGCAGTTCACAAGTGCCGGTCGGCCGACTCCAGAAGTTTTCGTTTTCGAGTTTCAGAACCAAAGTCTTCAACTAACAACCAAGTACCCTGTTGGGGAAACTTTTTCTTGCTCCTCACCGATGTCAGTAAAAGTTAATAATTGTATTACTTGTGGGAAGCAAATACCTCATAAGGATTTTCATTTGTACTGTATTCCTTGCCTAGGCCCTGACCACAATGTACCTTGTTGTCGGTTTTGTGCTTTATTTAATCAGCGCACTATCCGTTGTCTGTTCATTTTTGCTTCTGAATATTTCAGTTTTCGGTTTAATTAACCAGAAATTATGTTGGTTAGCCATCCGACTACTGGAATACTGAAAAAATGCAAAGAAAAAGATAGAGACAGGCCATTGAGGTCCAAAACTGCAGACGACGCTTCTCCTAAGCCAGTCGCCAGTTCTCAGTGAGGCACTTTCGCAGCCCGTGATACCCGCTACTTCTGATTCACAGGCCTCTACTGAGACCCATTCGGAGTCCGGTATGTAGCGAGATGCTTCACCTATGGAACCCGCGGATGTCTCTACCTTGGATGGGTCCAGAGCCGCTGTGCAGGCACTGGCTTCTGAGGGTGTATTCAGGCCTACAGATTTGCATATTAAACCAACTCCACCTTCAGTTCTAATGCCTAAATCTCGATCTATGTCTAAAAAACTGATGCCCAGGCCACATGTTCAGGCCCTTATGCCTAAAAAACAAATGATTAAAATGGCTGAAGATTTAATTACACTAATCAGGGGTAGTCACCCCCCCCCCCCTTCTAAGAGGCCTAGGGCTGAACTTGACTACGAATCTTCTGAACAGGTCTCTGTTTCTTCTGACTCTTCTAATGACCTGGATTTGTCCATACCTACTTATGAGGACTCTGATGCAGAGGATTCCATTCCCTCTGCTTCTCCCCCTAAAGATTTTTCTTTTGGGGAAACTTTTCATACCTTAAGGGAGCATTTCCACTGGGAAAGTCAAGATTTTTTTGAATCCAAAAAGAGTCTTGGGGATGTCCTCCTTCTTCCTCAGCATAGGCCTTTGGCTATACCTCCTGTACTAGACATTGTTGATGTGTTTTCGGAATCCAGTATGACCCCTGATTCCCTGCCTCTGGCCCCTAGTAAACCAGACAGATATTGCAGGGTTCCTGAGTCCCACAAATTCATTTTCAAAAATCCTGTTGCGGACCCTGAAACCATTTCTCAGGGCCCCAACGGCATTATGGCTTCTACTGCTAAAAATCCTACCCCTTCTGATAGAGACTCCAGGGCACTGGATAGATGGGTAAAAAGGTTTATACTTCTGCAGCCTTGGCAATCAGGGCTTTAAACTGTCAATTCCATATGCTAAAATATCAACAGCATATCATGGGACTGCTTAAACAGAAAATTATGTTGATTTCTGACTGTGTGGAAAATAAGGATTTACAGGATTTATTACATTCAGCTGAATAAGTTGGAAAGCATACTTTGCAATGTGGTTTTGATTCTTTGGAGGCCTCTTGCAGGGCTGCTATTACTGGGTCTGTGCTTAGAAGGCATGCTTGGCTTAAGGAGCAATCTCTGCCTGATCATGTTACAGCAAAACTGTTGTATGCTCCTTTACAACAGGACCACCTGGCAATAAGGCTGAAGATGTTCTAAAAAAGATGGAAGATAAAGCTGAATCTATGCAAACTGTGAAAGATTTCTTACAAGTACAACCTCCAAGATTTAGTAGGCACTGGCCTACTAAGAACTGGTCATTTCCAGCTCTTTCCAGAGCCACTCCAGCCAAACCCAGACATTCCAAAAGCACCAGGTTTCAGTCCCAAGGGACTTTCAGATCTAAGCAATGGGGTGCTTCCACTTCCAAATCTGGAAATAACAAGACACCACCCTATGGTAAACCGTCTCAATGACTTTCCTTTAAAATTGCCAAGCACTTAACTCTTAGCTGCCCCTCTGGGGGGAAAACTGGCTCTTAATGCAAAAAACTGGCAACTTATAACCCAGGACAAATGGGTTTTACATATAGTGTCCCAGGGATACAGATTTCATTTCCACACATTGTCAACTCCAAACAGGTGGCCAGACCTGACCCCAAATCCGTGGGTAGAGGCTCAGAAACAAGTTCTTTCCCTCCTAAACATGGGGGCTATTCAACTAGTACTAGAAGAGGAAAAGGGACAAGGTTTCTATTCCAGACTATTCCCGATATCCAGAAAAGACTAATCATGGTGTCCAATTCTGGACCTCTCTACTCTAAACACCTTTCCGGACATTCCAAAATTCAAGATCCTGACTCTTCACCAGTTACTTCCTATGCTAGGCAAGGATGCCTGGTTGGCAACTCTAGATTTAAGAGGCATACCTGCATATCCCAATCAGGGAATCTTGCAGAAGATACCTACGCTTCAAAGCAGGCTACTTGCATTATCAGTTCTCTGCACTGCCCTTTGGCTTGTTTACTGCACACAGGGTATTCAGAAAGTGCCTGGCTCCAGTAATTGCATTTTGCAGGCAAAGAAATATTCAAATATATCCATACTTGGACGGTTGTCTAATTCAGGCAGAAAACCAGGCCATTCTTCTAAAACATCTGGTGTTTGTAAAAAGGGTTCTAACTTGTCTAGGGTACACCATAAACAAAAAGAAATCACAACTGGTACCCTCTCGAAAAACTACATTCCTGGGTGCAAACTTGAATACAACTGCCCAGATGGCTTTCCTTATGCCAGAAAAGCAAATTCATTTGGTGACTTACTTCAAACAGGTGGCCACAAAAACCCTGCTATCTGTAAAACAAATACTACAAGCCTTGGGGTTCGTGGCCTCCTGCATTCTTCTAATTCCATATGCAAGACTGCATATGAGGAAACTTCAGTGGTACTTAAAAAGTTTATTGAGTCAACATTGTCACAGCCTAGAAACAATAATTCCTATCATACCTTGCCTGCACCTAGAGTTCCTATGGTGGCCAGAGGCCTGCCACCAAAACAAGGGACTGCCATTCACACCTCCTTCTGCCACCCAAACCCTAACTACAGACGCATCAGACTATGCATGGGGGGCTCATCTGGCAGGGAAGTGCATTCAGGGCAAATGGAGCCCAAATCAAATGCACCTTCATATCAATCAAAAAGAAATGCTAGCTGTTACAGAATGCACTGACAGTCTTCAAGGACTACCTTCATCCAGGACAACTAATGGTAAAGACAGACAACACCACGGTTATGTGGTACATAAACAAGCAGGGGGGTACACATTCCTACCCCCTCTGCAGACTAGCCATGACATTGTGGAACACGGCCTTGAGCTACCAAGTGCAACTACAAGCTCAATTCTTGCCAGGAAAGCTGAATATTCTGGCAGATGAATTAAGCAGAAATCTCATGAATCCACATGAATGGAAACTGGAACCACGGATTTTCAACATGTTGGCACGCAATTGGGGGAGCCCAGACATGGATCTTTTTGCCTCACCCCAGAACTATCAGTTGGACAAATTTTGCACAAGAACTCCTCACAAAAAAGCCTGGAAATGGATGCTCTGTCCTCCAGCTAGAAAAACCTATCAGTCTATGCCTTTCCCCCTCTGCCTCTGCTCTCCAAAGTTCTACTAAAAGTCAAACAGGACAAACCAAAAATTATTTTGATTGCTCCAGACTGGCCTTGCCATCACCCTCAGCTCCAAACATTGAATTTAGCAGCTTGGCTAATCATTTAAATTCCCCCTTAGCATCCCTCAGCAAACCTGTGATGGATGTCATTTTGGAGTCCAGAAGACCTAGTACTAGAAAATCTTATGCTGACAAATGGAAAAGATTCTGCGCCTGGAATCAATCTCAAGGGATGAGCACAACAACGCCCATTTTACCTCGGATTTTGCAATACTTAACTGAGATGCTTCACAAGGGCCTGTCTTTTTCTTCCATAAAAATCCATGCCTCAGCCGTTTCAGCTCTTCCCTCATCCTCTGCTAAAGCAGTATCTCAGAGGGGTCAAAAACTTGAGACCACCCAGGAGAGCTCCAACCCCTGCCTGGGACCTTAACTTTGTATTGGAGAAACTCACTCTACCTCCTTTCGAGCCAGCTGCTACTGCAGACTTAAAATTTCTTTCCTGGAAAACAGCCTTCCTTTTAGCAATCACTTCAGCTATAAGGATATCTGAATTACAGGCCCTTATGGCAGTGGAGCCTTTCATCATCTTTCATGCGGACAGGGTGTCGCTCAAGACCAATCCATCCTTCATGCCCAAGGTGGTATCCACTGTGGCTCTTAATCAGTCCATTCATTTGTCAACTTTCTTTCCCAATCCACAGAACAAGGGGCAGCGGATTCTGCATTCATTGGATGTACAGTGACAACTTAGATTCTACTTGGACATGACTAAATTTCGAAGAAAATCTGAACTACTGCTGTTAGCATTTGCTGAAGGGGCAGAGGGGAAGGCTATTTCAAAGCAAACCATTTTGAAATGGATAAGCCATTGTATTCATTTCTGCTATAAGCTCCATGGAAAACGTATCCCCCAGGAGATCAGATCTCATTCCACCAGGGCTGCATCTACTTCGACAGCCTTTCTCAGAGGTGTTACTACCAGGGATATTCTAGAAGCTGCTACCTGGAGTTCAGTTCATACTTTCACCAAGCATTATCACTTACCAATTTTCTCTAAATCCAGAGCTGGCTTTGCCGCTGCTGTTTTTCAGGGCCTTGTAGCTGGTCCTAATGCTGTATAAATACATCCTCCCAACCATAGCTTTGGGAATCTGCCCAGATGTAATGACTGCAACAGTGAAACACGAAGAACATAGTACAGTTGTGTACACTTACCATAAATGTCGATGTTCAAGTGTATTCACTGTTGCAGTCCTGGTTACCCTCCCTCCAGCCCCCTGTTTTTCTCTTACTAAACCTCTACTTTTTTTTACTATGCTTAAAAGCCTTTTTGGTGTATTTGCTTTTGTTTGGAGGTATATTTTTTGTGTTTTTAATTACTTATATATTTTGCTCCCCATTTGGGGGGGGCACCTTTCATCTGGGGCAAAAAAAACTGATGTAATGGCGTCGGCTGAATGTTTTATACCCCTGACGACCTGACGTCATGGAATAAGGGACAGCAACCAACGCAGAACCCAAGACTTTAATCAGAACGACTGAGTGCAACCTGCCAGCAGATTACCCAAATGTAATGACTGCAACAGTGAATACACTCGAACATCTACATTTATGGTAAGTATACACAACCGTACTTTACGTTTCTACCTAAAGGACTAAGGACTTTGGAAAATCAGATCAATTATTTGTGGCCTTTTGTCAGGAGAGACAAAGCAGTTTCTCAAGTGTCCATCTCTTTTTGGATAGTTACTTGCATTGACCACATTTATCAGATCAGTCTTAAGAATCTTCCCAGACCTCTTAAAGCTCACTCTACGAGGTCAGTTTCTTCATCTTCGGTGTTCTGAGACAGGACTTCCATGTCAAACCCCCATACCTGTGTATCACACTACAATTTGGATTTGGTATCCAGGGGGTAGGAACGCGTTTGGTTCTTCTGTGTTCCGGCATGCCCTTCCTTGAGACCTTCCAGGATTTTGGGTAGCTGGGGACTCTAACCCATCCATGATCAATAATGACACAGACAGCATCATCATATAGTTATGTACTTACCATAGTTTGGAATCTGTGCTATCCCGTGCCATTATTCATCATGTTACCACCCTCCATCCCCCTCCTCCTGGTGGCCAGGAGAGTCTTGGAGCTGTGTCGTGTGGGTATGTTACCTGATTACCGAGATGAAATTGAGTCCCGGTTGGGACTAGTATCTAGCAAACTTGATCTGAGGATTGTGGGTAACAGGAAGTAAGGGGAGGGGAGGAGCTCGAGTTCAGAAGCTGTCGCTCACTTTCGCCAGCTTGGATCCTAGCCCCATCCATGATGAATAATGACACTGGATAGCTCAGATTCCAAATTATGGTAAGTACACAACTCTTTTTCTTGTCATCTCCATATGAGCCTTTGTCACATCTTGCAGAACTTTGTTTTATTGAAAACCCTCAATTAAAAATACACACACCCAATACCCCTGTAAAACCTACTAACTTAAATACACACAAAACTATGTAGATCTTCAAGTATTGAAGTTTTACCCCCTTAATAGGAACGTTAGTTCCAGACTGACAGCCACACACATACGTGAGCTAAACAGAAAGAATCCCTTATTTATGCCAAGATGCATGGTACAGCCTGTGATTCTATTAGGTTGTCTGCTAATGACATAAGAAGCAGATACAGGACTGTTTACTAAAAAAAAGACATAATCAGTATTCTTTTTCATTTACTTGCTTTCAGGCAAAACTTGTTACTATATAAAACTAACACAGATATTCCCTTATTCAAAAATGAAAAATAGCACACACATTTTTTTTGTCATGCTCTTTGAACCAGACCCCCCCCACTTTTTTCTTTTTTTTACATTGCAGTCCCCACTTTTCTTAAAACTAAATAAGGAGAAAGAGCAAAGTGAGAAAGAAACACAAAGAATAAGCAACCACGTTATTTACATTAGTATCTACATTACACTTAAAAATAATTGAAAAACTTAATCCAATCCAATATTTCCAGATTTTCTTGTTCTGTCCTGTTCCACAAATACAGTTATTGATTTTTAACCCCACATTTGTTGATTTCCAGGTTACTGATTTTAATTTCCAGACGTTGATGACCTGAAGTAGGGCGTATGCTTTAGAGTCCCCTACAGTTTTAACAAAGTCCAATATTTCCAGATTCTTTCATTCTATTCTTATTCATATCCATCTCCCAAACACTGTCTTTGCTTTATTTCCAGTGTTTGAGCACATGTTCTTGGAGTGTGATGAGTTAGGATAATTAAAAAATCCCTGCACAGTACTCTTGTCAGGAGTAGTGGGTAAGCAAAGTAATAATGGAGTTTTTTTTTTTAAATCTGGTGTACAGGATAGACAAAGTAAGGCCATTTAAAGCTTAATTCTGGGGGATGCCAAAAAACAAGTACTATAAAATGGAAGTCAAAGTTTAAACCTACCATACTTGAAGTAGTGAATATTGTAACAGAAGTAAAAGAATGGGAAGTGAGATGTTTAGAAAAGGGTAGGAATAAATTGCATAGAAAAACTGGAATTGTGGGAGCAGTACATGTAGAAAAATGTTTAGGAGGAGGAAGGAGGTTTAAGAGAAGGCAGAGTTTTCAACAAGTTATGTAATGTTGGTATGACTGTATTATTATAGAGTAATATATGTGATATATGATTGTAAATGTGAACTTGTTAGTGTATGGTTTGATTACTTTTCTATAAATGTATGTTTGTCTATGCCGTAAGTGATAATTCAGAAGAGGTGCTTATAAAAAAAAGAAAATTGCTTTGGTGGATGGGAAAGGTTATTTTTAACATAGGACTGCCATTCACATTACCATCTCCTCCTCTTCAAAAGGTTCACACAGATGCCTTTCATGAGGTATGGACAGAATCACACTGAGTGCAGGGCAAATGGCAACCTCAGTTCCTGAAGGGAACATATCAGTCTGAAGGAACCACTTTTGGAAACCTGGGCCACTCTCCTACTGTGCACAGACAACTCCCCAGTCATGTGGTACATAAACAGGGAGGCACTAGCTCTTAACTGTGCAGGTTAATACAGGAGGCATTGAACCTTGCCACCCAGATGGACATCGTGCTCATGGCCACATGCATTCTTTCTGCAGACAGTGTCCTATCAGATTCCCCAAGCCGTTCCCTGGAGAATCCCACATATGGATGTTGAACAGACATGTTTTCTAGATGATCAATCTTCAGTGTGGCACTCCTTAGACCACTTTGTATCACCAGCCTCCCATCAGCTCCTCCACTTCTGCTCCAGGAGCCCTTGTCCTACAGCCTGGAGGGACAGATACCTTCTCAGTCCAGTCGACAGTTAAGTTTCTCTATGGTTTTCCTCCTCAGCCTCCTCTTGCAAAAATTATTCTCAAGGCACAAAAGGAAGCACCCAAAGTACTTCTACTGGCACCCTCTTGGTCGCTGAAGCATTGTTTTGCTCTGCTTTTCCACCTGACAGTAAGAAATTGCATAAAAATACCTCTTCAGTTGGACCTGATAACTCGGAGAAAGGGTTTGCTTTTCCACTAAAATCTTCCATCTCTCAGCTTGACCTTATGGTGATAGGATTTCAATTCCTCAATGACATCTCTTCTCTGAAAAGGTTGTTCATGTCATACAAGAAGCCTGGAGATTCACTACTAGAAAATCTTACGCAACTAAAGAGAGAAGATTCTCCTATTGGTGCTGCAAACACAGTCAGGACCCACTCTTATCACAAGTTCCTGCTGTACTGCAATATCCCTGTAAACTCTTTAGATCAGGTTTGGTCTGCTCCTCTTTACAAGCTCACCTATCAGCTATGAATGCCTGCCTCTCTCTTACCCCTACATTTATAGCTAGGATGGAAGGCATGCTTTTCCTTTGGGGAGTTCTGCATCTTAATCCACCAAAGAAACCCATCTCTCCCCTGTGGGATCTTAATTTTGTAGTTGATAAGCTTACACTGCCTCATTTAAACAAGCGTCTTCTGCTTCTGTAAACTTCTGTACTTGGAAAACTATCTTTCTCTTGGTTCTCGTTTCTCACCTCTGCTAGACAAACTTCTGAGTTGCAAGCTGTCATGGCTAATCTCCCTTTTCTTATTTGCACAAGGGCAGGATGACTGTCAGGACTAATCCATCTTTCATGCTGAAGGTAGTGACAGAGCTGTCCCTCATTCAGGCTGTTAATCTACTCATTTTCTTTCCCAATCCGGAAAATGGGGGAAAGGATCTTAAATTTCCGGACATTCACAGGCGACTCAAATTTTATCTGGACAAAACTGACTCATTCAAAAAAACTGATCAGCTGTGTGTATAATTTATGATCACTAAGCTGGGCCAGCCAGTCTCCTAACAAACTATTGCAGAAAGGATTTCTAAGGCTGTCACAATTACTCTCATTATGGTAAGGCCTTGACTTCCTGTCCTAAAGCACATTCCACTCGGGCAGTGGCTTCCTCAGGATCATTTCACAAAGGAGTAGACTCCAGGTCTTTCTTAGAGGCTGCCACTTGATCCTTTGCACACACCTTTACCAAACACTACAAAATTGATGCTTTCTCCAGGGCCAGGTATGCCCTTGCTATGTCTGTCCTGTCTGGACTGCTGGACATCTTTTCTACTCAGTAGCCAATCACCCTTCCTTCCTCTTTCAGCTGTGGGAATCAAACATATGATGTTCTGTAGTCCTATCTCGCCTTCATTCTTACACTTGGGATCAGAGCCGAACCTAGGCTCCGACTCTGCCATTTCTCTAGCTCAAAAACTTCTGGTTGGCTCGTGGCTAGGAGGTATCCCATCATGCACCGCTAACATAACCCAGATCTTGTTTGCTGCAAGGAGAAACATACAGAGGCAAAGAACAAACCATGTCGAAAGGACCCCACGTAACAATAAGGCAGTCTACCCCCAGGTCCTCAAGGAGGGGGCAGGAGGGAGGGTTTGTAAGAATGAAGGGCGAGATGGACTACAAACACTGAATGTTATGGTAAGTACACAACTTCTTTATGTTCTGTAGTCCTATCTCACCTTCATTCTTACACTTAGGACAGCTTCCCCAGCACTTTCATCTTGGGTGGCACATTGGAAAATGCTCCCGAGTACTGTGGAACCAAAGGAAGACCTGTTCCTGGAAGGCATATCCAATTTGCAGTGAGTAATGAATGTATGAGATGAAGGCCATGTTGCTGCTGCACAGATGTTATCTATTGGGATTTTAGCCTGAAAAGCTACCGAGGTAGACCCAGACCTGGTAGAATGAGCTTTCACCTTGAAGGAAAGATCTTTGCCACTGGATGTATAGACAAAGGAAATGCAGCTGGAAATGCAGTGAGACAGTGTGACTTTTGAAACTGGAAGGCCCTTCCTTGTATCTGAAAAGGAAACAGTTGATCCGATCTTCTGAAATTCTTAGTTCTGTCAAGGTAAAAACGCAATTGTCTATTTATATCCAATTGGTGAAATTTGTACTCTGCCTTGTTAAAAAATTAGGGAAGAAAACAGGTAATTCAATGGATTGATTAATATTGGCCTGAGAAGAAACCTTAGGAATAAAGGAAAGGTTTGTCCCAGGCTCCGTAGGCCCAGAGTGGCTCGAATTAGGAACATCGACAGGGTGTAAGGGCACATTAGGGGATGGAGCCGAAAGTAAATTTGCCAGCGCCGAAGTCTGAAGCAGTCTGCGCACCACTCTCTCAATGTCCTCATCAGAAAGGCTCCTTGAGAACCTGGAAGATAGAGTGGGGGGACCTAGATCGCTGGAAGATAGGTGACCTAAAAGTCAGGGAGACCGGTCAGAGTTCAGCTGACCGGTTCCAACACACTGTCTCAGTTATCGGCTCCGAAATTCCTGGAGCCGAAACCCATGGATCCACCATAGAAACCTCTGTCGGCACCGAGACCAGTGGAGCCGGCGAGGAAGTAGTAATTTTGGCAATTTTGCCTGGCGGCTCCGATGACACAGAATGAGTGGGAGACTGCCTTTTTGTACATTTGGCTTTCTCTTTCTTGGAGGAAGGAGATTTAGAGCTGGAGGATGAAGAAGCTAATTCCTCCTCAAAAGAATGCTTCACTAGTCCTTTCAAAATAAGTTTGTTCTTCCTCTCCTGAAGAACACGGGGACTGAAGGCATGACAGAATAAACAAGGCTCTTGGAGGTGAATAAGCCCCCAAGATGTACACACACAGATTGTGCCTATCCATTAAGGACATTTTCTGGGCACATTTTGTACATTTTTCGAAGCCCGAAGGCTTGTGATCCTTAGTATCTTTAGGTATAGTGCAATAAACAAGTAAAATAAAATGCACAATAACTGCTTTCACACAGATAGTCAGGCAAAAGCAAAGACAAACCGGGAGACCGAGGACTAGGTCCTCTAACTTAAACGGGCCTAGCCCAAGGAAAAGGAACAAGAAAGTACAGTTGTGTACATTTACCATAAATGTAGATATTTGAGTTTTTTCATTGTTGCAGTCATCACATTTGGGTTATCTGCTTGCAGTAGCCCTCAGTCGGCCTGATTAACAAAGTCTTGGGTCCTGGTTCAGTTGCTCTCTCTTCTTATGTGACAACGCCATTACATCAGTTTTTCTTGCCCCAGATGTCAAGTGGCTTCCCCTAATGGAAAGCAATTAAATCCATAAATATACAAGGTTATACCTCCAACAAAAAAGCAAATACACCAAAAAGCTTTTAAGCATTGTAAAGGAGAGTAGAGGTATAGCCAGAAGAAGTCAGGGGGCTGGAGGGAGGGTAACCAGGACTGCAACAGTGAATACCCTCAGACATCTACATTTATGGTAAGTGTACACAACTGTACTATGTTCTTCGTGTTTCACTGTTGCAATCATCACATTTGGGTAGATTCCCAAAGCTAAGGATGGGAGGAGGAATTTAGATAGCATTAGGACCAGCAAGACTGCAGTGGCAAAGCCAGCTCTGGTTTTAGAGAAAATTGGCAAATGGTAATGCTTGGTGAAACTGTACAGAACTCCAGGTAGCAGTTTCTAGGATGTCCCTGGTAGGGGCGCCTCTGAGAAAGGCTGTAGAGGTAGATGCAGCCCTGGTTGAGTGGGGTCTGATCACCTGTGGGATAGGTTTTCCATGGTGTTTATAGCAGAAATGAGTGCAATGGCCTATCCATTTAGAAATGGTTTGCTTTGAAATAGCCTTCCCCTCTGTCCCTGCAGCAAATACCACCAGCAGTTCAGATTTCTTTTGAGGTTTAGTCCTGTCCAAGTAGAATCTAAGTTGCCTGTGCACATCTAAGGAGTGCAGTATCCGTTCCCCTTTGTTCTCTGGATTAGGAAAGAAGGGTTGGCAAATGAATGGACTGATTAAGGGCCACACTGGATACCACCTTGGGCATGAAAGAGGGATTGGTCCTGAGGGACACCCTGTCCACATGAAAGATTATGAAAGGCTCCACTGCCATAAGGGTCTGTAATTCAGATGCCCTTTTTGCTGAAGTGATTGCTAAAAGGAAAGCTGTTTTCCAAGAAAGGAATTTAAAATCTGCAGTAGCAGCTGGCTCGAAAGGAGGAAGGGTGAGTTTCTCCAATACAAAGTTAAGGTCCCAGGCCGGAGTTGGAGCTCTCTTGGGTGGTCTTAAATTTTTGGCCCCTCTGAGGAACTGCTTGAGCAGTGGATGTGAGAAGAGGGGCGGTTCTGTGTTATAATGAGCTGAAATGGCTGAGGCATGAATTTTGATGGAGGAAAAAGACAGGTCCTTGTGAAGCATCTCAGTTAAGTATTGTAAAATCTGAAGTAAATTGGGCACTGCTGTGCTCATCCCTGGAGATTGCTTCCAGGCACAGAATCTTTTCCATTTTTCAGCATAAGATTTTCTAGTACTAGGCCTCCTTGCCTCTAAAATGATATCCATCACTGGTTTACTAAGGGATGGTCAAGGAGAGATTAGGTAACTAGCCAGGCAGCTAGGTTCAGTGTTTGAAGCTGAGGGTGCAGAATCTGGTTCTCCTGCTGAGACAATAGGGTAGGAATCTGAGGCAGGTGCCATGGGGCCAACAGTGACACACTGCGCAAGAGGGGGTACCAATGATGGCATGGCCAGTCTGGTGCAATCAAAATCGTCCTTGGTTTGTCTTGTTTGATCTTTAGTAGTACTTTGGAGAGCAGAGGCAGAGGAGGAAAGGCATAAACTGATAGGTTTTTCCAGCTGAAGGACAGAGCATCCACTTTCCAAGCTTGTTTGTGGGAAGTCCTTGTACAAATTTTGTCCAATTGGTAGTTCTGGGGGGAGGCAAACAGGTCTATATCTGGGCTCCCCCATTTGCTTGTTAACATGTTGAAAATCCTTGGTTCCAGTTTCCATTCGTGTGGGTCATTGTGGTTTCTGCTTAGTCCGTCTGCCAGCGTATTTAATTTTCCTGGCAGGAATTGAGCTTGTAGATGCACTTGGTAACTCAAGGCTCCACAATGCCATGGCTAGTCTGCAGAGGGGGTAAGAATGTGTACCCCCCTGCTTGTTTATGTACCACATAACAGTGGTGTTGTCCATCTTTGCCATTAATTGTCCTGGAAGAATGTGGTTCTTGAAGGCTGTTAGAGCATTCTGTACAGCTAACATTTCTTTTTGATTGATATGCAGGTGCATTTGACTTGGGTTCCATTTGCCCTGAATGCACTTCCCTGCCAGGTGAGCCCCCAATGCATAGTCCAATCCATCTGTTGTTAGGGTTTGGGTGGCAGGGGGCAGTGTGAATGATAGTCCCTTGTTTTGGTGGCAGGCCTCTGCCAACCAAAGGAACTCTAGGAGTAGGCAAGGTATGATAGGAATCATTGCTTCTAGATCCTGAGAATGTTGACACCATAGGCTTTTTAGATACCATTGTAGTTTCCTCATATGCAGTCTTTTATATGGAATTAGAAGAATGCAGGAGGCCATGAACCCCAAGGCTTGTTGTATTTGCCTTGCAGATAGCAGGGTTTTTGTGGCCACTTGTTTGAAGTAGGTTGTCAAATTAATTTGTTTCTCTGGCGTGAGGAAAGCCATCTGGGAAGTTGTATTCAAGCTTGCTCCCAGGAATAAAATTTGTTGACAGGGTACCAGGTGCGATTTCTTTTCGTTTATGGTGTACCCCCGACAAGTTAGCACCCTTTGTACAAAGGCCAGATGATTCAAAAGTATGTCCTGGCTTTCTGCCTGAATTAGACAATCGTCCAGATATGGGTATATTTGAATATTTCTTTGCCTGCAAAATGCAATGACTGGAGCTAGGCACTTTGTGAATACCCTGAGCACAGTAGATAAGCCAAAGGGCAGTGCAGAGAACTGATAGAGAGTGTAGCCTGCTTTGAAGCGTAGGCATTTTCTGCAAGATTCCCTGATTGGGATGTGCAGGTATGCTTCTTTCAAATCTAGTGTTGCCAACCAGGCATCTTTGCCTAGCATAGGAAGCGACTGGTGAAGAGTCAGCATCTTGAATTTTAGAATCACCAAAAAGGTGTTTAGAGTGGACAGGTCCAGGATAGGATGCCATGAATTGTCTTTTCTGGGTACCAGTAAAAGTCTTGAGTAGAAACCTTGTCCCTTTTCCTCTTCTGGTACCAGTTGAATAGCCCCTATGCTTAAGAGAGAGAATACTTGCTTTTGGGCCTCCGTCCACTGATTTGGGGGTAGATCTTCACAACCGCTTGGTGTTGGTAACATGTGGAAGTGAAATCTTTATCCTTGGGAAACTATATATAAAACCCATTTGTCCTGGGTAATGAGTTCCCAGTTCTTTGCAAGAAGAGCAATTTTTCCCCCCAAAGGGGCAGTCAGTTGAGAAGTGTTTGGAAGTTTTAAAAAGAAGTCATTGAGACAGTTTACCATAGGGGGAGTTTTATTCCTCCCAGATTTGGAAGTGGAGGTCCCCCACTGCTTAGTCCTGTGCGTACCCTAGGACTGAAGCCTGGATGTTCTGCTGGATCTGGGTTTGGACTGAGAAGGTCTGGAAGAGGCAGGAAAGGACCAATTCTTAGAAGGCCAATGCCTATTAAATCTTGGAGGTTGTACTTGTAAAAAAATCTTTAACAGTTTACATAGATTTAGCTTTTTCCTCCATCTTTTTAAGAACAACTTCTGCCTTGTTGCCAAACAGGCGGTCCTGATTTAAGGTAGCATCCAGTAATTTCGCTTTAACATGATCTGGCAAGGATTGCTCCTTAAGCCAGGCATGCCTTCTAAGTACAGACCCAGTTACAGCAGCCCTGCAAGATGCCTCTAGTGAATCAAAACCACATTGCAAAGTACGTTTTCCAACTTGTTCATAGATAGATACTAGGCTATCTGCCCGAAGGCATTTATAAGCCAAGCCAGAAAGTGTTGGCTTTCGCCACCCCCTTAGATTAGTTCCCTGTGCCTCTGTCCAGCAGAGCCACTAAAGTGACCCCCAAGGTAAACTTTCTGTTTCCCATCCACTTGTCAAGATTTCTTTTGAAGAGTGTTAGCGAGGAGCTCTGCCTAATGTAGATTGGGATCTTGTTCCAAAGCATGGGATGTCTCTGGGACAGGAATCTATCCCTCCAGCACATCCTATTTATTGTTGTGGTGAAGTTTTAAATCCCTAGAGCGTGTGGCTCGCGGGGATAAGTTTTTCTTTAGGTGGAGCATGTCCATCAATTCTGGGTTGGACATGGCCTTGTATGTCAGGCAGAGATCACCTCTGAGTAGGCGGTATGCAACCGAGTACAGCTGTAATTTCTTCAGTCGAGCTGCATTGGGCATATGTTTGAGGCCAGTGATCCTCTTGGTGAGGTACTTCTGTGGTCTTTCCAGTTGTTGTAGGTGTCTTGTGAGGTACTTCCCAAATGGGGCGTTGTACTCTATGATGGGTCTGATGAGTAGAGTGGCACAATGACCTCTTTTTGATCTGGATGCGAACTCTTTTGTGATTAGGTGGGCCACGTAGAAGGATTTTCTAACCACTTTGGCAATGTGATTATCAAAGGTGAGATTACTATCTACTTGGGTCCCCAGATCCCTTATTACGTCTTCCATATTTAGGGGACTACCACCTATGTGGTAGTTTGTGGGTTTTTTGTTTTTTCCAAAGGGAATGACTATGCACTTTTTGGCATTTAGCTTGAGGCCATGATTTTGACACCCGGTATCCGTCTCAGTGAGACCCTTTTGGAGGATGTCTGTGTCAGCCGGAGAGTCAATTATAGCCCCTAGTTTGCAGTCTTCTGTGAACTTGGTCAGCTACAGTCCTCCTGTGCTTGCCTGTACCTCTGAGAAGTATATGCCGCACAGGAGGGTTCCTAGGACTGAGCCCTGGGGAACTCCACTTGTAACCAATTTAGAGTCGGACCTAGCTCCCGCAACTCTCACCATGTGGGTTCTGTCTGTGAGCCAGTTGGCAAACCATCTTGTGACGTAGGGGTTTATGTTCAGGCTGGTGAGCTTGTCTATAATACCAGAATGGGGAATGATGTTGAATGCCTTTGCGAGGTCTAGGTAGGCTGTGTACCACCTTTCCCTCATCTGTAGCCTTTGTAACTGTATCAAAGTCCACCAGGTTTAGGAGGCATGATCTGCCCTTAAAGCCGAACTGGGTAGGGTCCAGTGTTTGGAGGTTCCCAATGTCTCTGTTAATGAGTTCCATGATGATGCGCTCCATAGCCTTGCAGACCAAGCTAGTCAGGCTTATAGCGCGATAGTTCCCAGGGTCTGTTGTGGCTCCACCTTTGTGGAGCGGAATAACCGCTGCTGTGCACCACTCTATGGGTACGTAGCCTGTGGAGAGGCTGAGTTTGAACAGTGTGTTTAGGTGAGGGGTTAGTTCGTCTTTGAGCTTGTGTAGGACGCAGCCTGGGACACCGTCCAGTCCCATTGATGCTGTGTTTTTGTCTTTGGAGAGGGCTGTTTTAATCTGAGTGTCTTCGATTTCAGGGACTCCACATTCTTCTGATATGGTTATGGGCCAGCTTGGGGGTGAGAGGGGGGTGAAGTTTGCACTGAACCTGTCTGCCAGGATGTTGGCGATATTGGTCGGTTCAGTGTATTTTGTGCCATTCTGCACTAACTCCAAGCAGATCTGAGAATTGCCGCTTAGATTCTTGACATAGCTAAAGAATGCCTTGTGGTCATCTTTGGAGTCCTTGGCAATTTTTCTTTCAAAGCTCACCTTAGATGATTTTATGAGGGATTATAGTTTTGTGCTGATACTGATCAGGGATGTCTTCCCTTCTTGGGATTTTACTCTTTTCTGTACTAGTTTCCTCCTATTGTATAGCTTGTTTATGGCAGGAGTCCACCAGACTGGTTTCCTTTTCTTGGAGGAGTGAGTCTTGGTTTTGCTTGGGATAGCATGATCCATGCATTCTTGTAGGTGCCCATAGAATGCATTAGTAAATAATTTTGCAGCTTGGACAGCGTTATCCTTCAGCATGGGGGCTTTGAAACTTTCCACCTCGGTTTTAAGTAACATGAAGTTTGCTTTTGAAAAGTTTTTCACGGTGGTTTTCTTGTCCGGGGGTGGGAGCGGAATGTGGATATCCAAAGTGATTTTTTATGGTCAGATCTAACCAGCGATGGGTTGACCTGTGGTGTGGAACACCGGTCGCCCATGTTGATGATGACCAGGTCCAATATGTTGTCACCTCTGGTGGGAGTGTTGGCCAGTTGAACCAGGGTGTTTGAGTTTATAAATTCTAGGAAATGTTGGGCAAGGGAGTTAGTACTTAGGTAGTTCTCCCAGTTAATGTTTGGATAATTGAAATCACCCAGTATTAGGGTGTTTGGTAGGACCTTTATGTTTCCCAGCGTTTCCAGGAACGCGGACTGGGGGTCCTGGGACATGGTGGGTGATCTGTAGCAAGCTACAATTTGAATTGCAGTTTTGCCCATTGTTAGTTGCACGTGGATGATCTCTGAAGCATCGTGCTGTGCCACTAACCTGGAGGTGTGGGTAACCTGGAGGTGTGGGTATCCTTGATGAATATGGATACGCCCCTGCCTTTTGTATTTTGGTTTGGGTTCTGTGCCAAAATGTATGGTATGGGTTGTAGCCTGGTAGTGCTGGGGTGCTCTCTGGAGCCTTAAACCAGATTTCTGTTACTGCACATATATCATTTTTCTCCATACTGAGGAGTGCCTCGATTGCGTGCATTTTGAGGTTCAGACTTCTGGCACCGAGTAGCACTACCCTCAGTTTTTTACTTGTGCTATTTACGGCGGTAGGTTTGTCTTTTGAGCCTTGCCTAAAAAAGACACTATGGGGGTGGCAAGAGCCTTGGCCAGTATTCGAAAGCCTAAGGGTGATAGGTGCCAGCCATCTCTAGCGAAGCAGTGTGGCTTGTCGAGCATGAGATCCCAGGCGGACAGACACTGGATCCCCTTTGAATGACACCAGAAACTTAGCCAGTTGTTGAAATTGAGATTTTTTTCTTTATACCCTGGTATCATTCTTGGTGAGGGCAGGATGCTACTCAGGTTCAGGGTCATACCGACCTGGGCTACGTGATCAGAGAATGCTTCCATGTTTCTTTTCATGTAGTCCCGAGAGGTACAGCTTAAGGCATTCACACCAACATGGACAATGACAGAGTCATATTTGTACTTGTTCTGTAGTGACCTGAGTGCTTGTGTTATGTGGCGGATCCTGGCGCCCGACAGGCAGCTAACAGTAACCTTCTCCTTATTCAGCCTAGTGAGTGGGACATCAGTGTGCCTGACTATAGAGTCACCTATTACTAGTATGTTGGGTATGTTATTTTGCCTTAAGGGCTGTGATTGCATGGCACACTGGTTTTGTGAAGTATGTGTTTCATGGTTTGTGTTGGGGGGGTGGAGGTTGCTTGGATGTTTGCTTTGGAGGTCTCTGTTGGTTTTGCAGATTTTTATTTAGAGCCTCCGAGTATGTTTTCATGTATCCATGTGTGTTTTTTTCCAGTGCTGCTTTAATGGGTTTATGTGAGACTGGTGGTGTGATGCAAGTATTTCCCTTCTCCTCTTGACTGTCTGATCCAGTCTTGGGTTGAGAGAGCTTAGCCTCCAGTTTGGCTGTATAATTGAATCTCTTGCATGTATTAGTGTTTGGTGGTAGGAGGAGGGGGTTGTCTGTGTACATGAGGCAGTTGTAACATTGCCTCAAAATGCCCAGACTCACCATTTGGACTGGAGAGTACACCTGAAACTGCCCTTTGGACATGCCTGGATAGTTACAGTGAACTGTTTTACTGGATGGCTGGTAAGGTCGAATAGAAAGTTTTGTCCTTCTGTACAGTACAGGAGGGTCTAGTGCTCGGGTTTATAAGTGCTTGCTACAAGTTTTGAGTAAGTGCCAGGCTGAGAAATGAGTGGCTTGAGTGTTTAAGTTGAAAGTTTGTCTAGTTCCAAGGGAAAAATTGAAGGGAGACTTTGTAGAGCCAGGGATAGTTTTACCCTAGCTAACCGGCGCTGCCCGTTGTGCAAATCTGGGCAAATATGGTATTTATAGGAGGGAAATGAAAGAGAGCGAAATTAGCCCAAAATGGCCAATAAACTACAAATTTCTGGGCTGAAACCACTCCTCTGGGGACAGACAGGCTGCTCAAAGCTCCCCTCTCTCACAGGTGAACAGAGAACTTCCTTCTATCCAAGTAAGGTATGGGCAAACACAGAGATTTGTAACACAGCCCTGAATTCGGCACTAACCTGAAAACTGGACTATACTAGCTTAGAACGGCGGGAAACAAGCATGCATATATATATATATATATATATATATATATATATATTTTTTTTTTAGAAAATAAAGCAGATACACTTAAAAACCCCTTTAAATGCACAGAAAAGGATACTTATTGTTATATATTGCAGATCAGAGTTGTAGTCAATGCCACTAGTAATAAAGTAGGAAGAAACACAAATACAGTAAAAGCAGATGAATAAAGTACAATATATATATATATATATATATATATATATATATATATATATATATATATATATATATATATATATATATATATATATAAAACAATAGAAAACAAACTGATTTAAACAAGTTACCCATCAGCAGAATGCATTAAATTCTGTAAATCCTTATTTTCAGCACAATCAGGAATCAACATAATTTTCTGTTTAAGCAATCCAATAATATGCTGCTGATACTTTAACATATGAAACTGGCAGTTTAAGGCCTTAATGGCCAAAGTTGCAGAAGTGTATACCTTCTTACCCCATCTATCCAGCGCCCAGGAGTTTCTATCAGAGGGGGTAGGGATTTTTGGCAGTTACTACTAGCTTTAATGCCCTTGGGTCCCTGAGAAATGGTCTCAGGATCCGCAGTAGGATTTTTGAAAAGGAACTTGAGAGTCAGGAACCCTGTAATATCTATCAGGTTTTCTGGGAGCAGGAGGTAAAGAGTCAGGGGCCAAGCTAGATTCCGAAAAGACATCATCAACAATGTCTAGTACAGGAGGTATGGCTAAAGGCCTGTGCTGGGGTATGAGTAAGAAATCTCTAAGCCTCTTTAGAATTAGAGAAATCCTGACTTTCCCAATGAAAATGCTCCCTGAGAGTATGCAAGGTTTCACCAGAAGAGAAATCCTCTTTTGGGGGGGGGGGAGGAGCAGAGGGAATAGACACCTTAGCATCAGAATTCTCATAGGTAGATAAGGGTAAATCCTGGTCATCAGAGGAAACAAATTTCAGAATCCTGGTCAGAAGTATCATAAGCAAACTCAGTCCTAGGTCTCTTAAGAGGGGGAAAGTTGGCTTCCCCTGATTAAAGTAATAGGGTCTTCAGCCATTCTTATTTGTTTTTTAGGCATGGAGGTCTGACCATGCGGTCTGGGCATCGGTTTTCTAGGCATGGTTCGAGTTTTAGCCCTTGAAGAAGATGGCGTCTGTTTAATATGCAAGTCATTAGGTCTGAATACACCCTCAGAAGCCGGTGCCTGCACAGTGGCTCTGGACCCATCCAAGGTAGAGACATCCACAGGTTCCACAGTTGAAGCATCTCGCTGCATACCAGACTCCGAATGGGTCTCAGTAGAGGCCTGCGAATCTGAAGTAGTGGGTATGGGTGTCAGGGGCTGCGAAAGCACCTCACTGAGTACCAGCGAACTTGCGACTGGCTTAGGAGAAGCGTCATCGGCAGCTTTGGACCTAGGCGGCCTGTCTATGTCTTTATCTTTGCGTTTTTTCAGAATGTCGGTAGTCGGATGGCTTACCGAAGACATATCAGGATAATTGAACGAGCACCAAAATATGTAGAGATGGACTACAAACATTATGGTAAGTACATAACTTCTTTTTTAGGTATATTGCAACAGTGATTTCAGTCATGTTAAAATACAGTTGCATAGGAATTTTCCATAACAATAGGTATCATACTGGTCTCTGTTGTATTATTCCATCCCACCCTCCATCTCCTCTTTTCTTCCTCACTTCAACCTTCCTGTCCACCTTTGCTTTAACCTCTGCTCTGTTACATAGGAACCAGGGGAGTTTTCTTACCAGTTTGAGCTACACCCCTCCAAGCTGACCAGTCTCCTTTCTTTATCTTCAGCTCGCTGGCTTGAAGATAATAGTCTGCGGATCCACGCTCGTGCATCCATCTGTATACCCCAAGGCATACAAGATGAGATCATGTGTGAGATATACGACCTAGGGAAGTAAAGCTTTGGTACCCTGGCCAGACATCTGTGGTGACAACCCATATGTTAGGAATACCACAACAGCGATCAGCAGGACATCTACTGTTATGGTTAAGTTCTTAAGAAACTGAACTTACACCGAGCAAAATTGTTTTATGTATTTATTTGCTTTTTTTCTTTGTCTTACAGAACTCAAGACTGGAGTTTGTTGTAGCTAAATATGGTGTTAGAGGAAATTTTCTTCAGCTGCAAAATGTTAGAGGTGGCACTTTGCAGGTAAAGTTTTATGCAATTTATAGGTTGTTCATAGTGACAGCTAACCTTGCCAATGTGTTCTCTTAACTTTAACTGAGTGAATATTATATTGTTGTAAAGGTATTTTACTTACTTTTGCTTCTACTTTATAAATGTTTATTATTAATATTACAGGGTCATCAGAAACCAAATTAATTGAAAGTTTTCTGCTTGGTGAACTCTTGCTTTTTTTTTTTTTTTTTGTACATTCCTTGAGCATCAGGCCAAATATTTTCCCCACTGTTTGCTAGCCCTCATGCTTCTTTCCAGTGAGTGTGTGTGTGTGTGTGTGTGTATATATATATATGTGTGTGTGTGTATATGTCTATTTGTATGAGTATATCTTCATTTATCAAAAAAACATAACGAGTATTGACATACAACTGATTAGTGCCAGCTCTTCAAGAAAACCAAAATACCAAAACCCAAAATATTAGAAAAAAAATTGCAAAAGGAAAACAAACACCCTAGGTTTGTGATCTCTTAACCAAAAGCCTACCAGAAATTCAGATATACTTTGCCTGAATAGTGGTGATGTTATGGAAAGGGTTTTCTTAAGGTAAGGTGTAAGATAAGGTTAGATGAATTAGTAAGGATGGGCAGGTGGGCTTCACATCCTTCCTGATGAATGTTAACAACCCCGCCCCTAACTCCAGTCCTACACCATAACTTAGAAAAAAACCCTTTCCATAACACTCCCACTACACAAGGCACTCGGGCACACAACTGCCACACTGCACAGATGCACAGCACTAAAACTATTCCATTTACTAGCTCTTGCTCTAACCTTAACCGACAAAACATTTGCAGGTGTATTCATTCCCTTAATTCCAAAACATTCAGTATATCCAGAAGATTTGGCATTAAGACAGACACCCAGTTGCCTTAACCTAAAGCATCTCCCATGCACAACATCAACATATCAGCATTACAGAATTCTGCAAACCATATACTTGATGAAACCAACATTCATCAAAAACACACAGCATTTTAGTCTGTCATTGAAAAGCTGCACTTAGATTAAATTGCATCTGTGTGTGTGTGTATATATACATATATATATGTATATATGTCCTTCAGCTGCAGAATGTTAGAAAAGCTCACTCAGACTCTGCAGTGACTACGGGGAGGGAAAGTTTAGTTTGTTTTTCCTTATATTACTTTCTTAGTATTTGTATTGCTTTGTGGATTTATTTTGTTTTGTGTATTGTGATGTACTTTCATTGCACTATGTTTTCATTGTGTTCTGTTTTCTACTGCATATTTAAACTAGGAAAGCAACTAAAGCTGTGTTTCATGTGAGTTGCATAGAAACTTAAATTTCCCCACCCACCTTCACCCTTTTGCTGTTGTGTTTTTAAAGTCACTATCCCTCTAGTTGCCCAACCTTTGTTAATCTAACCATGTAATTCCTTCCCTCTCATCTTTCAGTGGTTGTTTTCAGTATGCACGAAATTATCATTTTGCAAAGTCAACCCCCAGCTATTTTTAGTCATTGGCCCTGCCACTAGATTCCATCAAACCAGAATAATAAGTACCCCCCAACCAATCTATCTTGCGTTTTTAAAATTAGTGGCTCTCCCCTTAGACCGCTAAAGCTTGAATTATTCCCAATTTCATATCTAACTGTTTAGTGCACATTGCAGCACTTAGAATATTAACCCATTTTACCTTTAAAATTTGCAACATCTGATCCAAGACTACCAGCCATTGTAGTGCCCACATTCTGCCTCTCAGTAATCATGTGTTTGGTGCTTCTGTTTTGCACCTGGTGAAAGAAGGAGCGTAGGAACATTATTTCTTGAAGACTACTGATAACCAGAAAGCCTGAAAACTGCAGCCAGCTTGGAATGTGTGCTGTTTCTCTCCTGGTGAGAGAAGGAGCAGAAGGCATTGATTTCTGACTTACTGTGATTGGGCAGTAAGCGTCTATGTGAGAATTAACTGATCAGTCTGGTGGTTGTTCAAGGCATCTATACCATGAAAAGGCTACAGGCATGCAGATCACTGCATCATCTGGGACAAGACTGTTAATCACCAAAGAGCCCTGTGGCTTGCTTTTCGTCTGGGATTAGTGATGCTGTTTTGCTTCTGGTGAGAGAAGAAGCAAAGGGTGCACTGTACCTCAGCAGCATGGTGAGACCAGCAGCAGCCAGGAAGTAACCAATTAAGTGAATCCCTGCTATTCATCATTCTTGACAAAGCAAATTATTTTTTTAGTAAATACTGCTTAATTAACTACTCTCTAACCTAACTACAGAATATCTCCCTAAATATTTCTTACATAATTCAGTGTCAGATTTAGTAGTTTCCCCTCAAGTGTTTATCAGTGTCCTGTATAGATGTAGTCACTTTGAGCTGACATTTTTCCTTTAAAAAAAACTTGAAATTTCACCAATACGTAGTTGCACACAAAGCGGCACCTAGTTTGCATAGGGACAGTCACTGTCCCCAGAGTTACAAACCAGATAGATTTGACTTTATTCTACATTCTCACCGCAACTGTCTAATCATTATAAAAGGGTCTGTTGATATGGATATGAACTTTCCCATTATTTCCATTACCAGCTTGGTGGATATGGACATCTCATGGCAATGTTGAAATTGCCCTCATGTTTATTGCCAACCAGCTAATTCTCAAACAAACTAATATGGTATGTGAGAGATGTATTTACACACTGTCACTGGAGGCAAAGCTCTCATTTAAAAACACTTCTGATGTCATTCAGGTTGACAGTAGTACACATACACTACACCCATCACACACACAGTGCAAATTAGACACACTTAGCTGAAGCATTTAAGTGTAACTTTCCTAAACACCAAAGACTTCCTAGACAAAGCCATGGTGTCATTCAAAATGGGGGGGGGGGTCAATATTTGTCATCATAGAAGGAAATGGTCAACAGACCAAGTTTCTTTGTTAGAGATGGTCTACATCATTCCCCTTTAGGCTTTTGAATATTAATTAAAACATTGTCCTCCCCCATAGTGCCTTTTTTAGGTAATGCTAAACTGAAAATGCTTCTGAGATAGCACATCAAAACCAAGAAAATCCTAAGGTCTTAGTGTTAAATGCTAGGAGTGCCATTGCCTACAAGCTCTCCTCTTCCTAGAGAATGTTGACATCTGTGCACTCACCGAGATATGGTTTAAAGCCGTGGAGAACACCCTGACAATACAAGGGTATAATGTTTTCCACACATTTAGACCAGCTAGTACACAGGCAGGGACTAAAAGTGGATGCGTCGTGATTTACGTAAATAAAATAAATATACCTCAAAGCTGGCCAAACGAGATGATGGACTTGAGCTTCTCCATGTTCAAATCACCATAGGCAGAATTTGATACCACTTACTTGCAAGCTGTAGGTCCCAATCTGTGACCCAGGAAACAAAATGTATTTAAACTTAATGGAAACATTCACCATCTGACCTAATACCATATTCATGGGTGACTGTAATTTCCCCACTATTAACTGAGAATCATATATATCACCAAACATGCCATTGCATAGGTTCCTGAATCTTGTGAACACAAACTCCATTGACTAGATCATTAGTACAATGACTAAGGAGGGAGACATACTGGAGCTGGCCCTCACTAATATGGAAGAACACTGCACACCCCCTAGTGTAATGTCCTCTTTGGTAAGATCAGACCACAAAATAGTCTACTTTGAAGTAAAAAAACCCAGAACCCCAGCTAACCCTGGAATGTTTAGGAAGTATTCTAAGGATAACTTGCTACTGTTAAGTGATAACTTGACAAAATTTCAAGCCCCCTAAACCCTGAGAACACTGCAGCCTACATAAAATTATTCACAGAAACCCTATACAAGCAGGCTAAATAGCTATATAGAGGCAGCTGTACCCACCAGGAATAAGTACAATACTGACTCAAAAAACAAGCCATGCTGATGGAATAGGGTGTATATTAGGTCATCGTAACGCTGTTATATCGAACGGCTTTTCATCGATCCGTAAAAGTCGAACTCTTATAATAGCGAACACCCGAATGAGTGATTTCTTTTCCTGGGAAAGAAACCGCTTGACCATCCTTGTGAGTTTGCCCTTTTCCCCACTGAAGTGCGATCTCGGACTTGGTATATTTAGTAAGCGAGGTGTGGAGGTTGAAGCCCCCCACTTTATGTTTAAAGTAGTGTGTAGTTCATGGTAGGGCTAGCGATTTCTTTCCCAGGGAAAGAATTCACTCATTCGGGTTTTCTGTATTATAAGAGTTTGACTTTTACAGGTCAATGAAAAGCCGTTCAGTATGACGGCTTTTCAATAACGTAATATAGACCAATGGAATCAATATCATCAATAGGATGTATACTTCTTCTAGGCCATTCGCCGGTTCTCAGTGAGGCACTTTCGCAGCCCCTGACGACCGCTACTTTAGAGCCGCAGGCCGATACCGACTCCCACGTGGAGTCAACCAGGCCTACAGAAACTCAAGGTATTGGACCTTCAGAAACCAATCCCTCAGATGGGTCCAGAGCCGCTGAGCAGGCATCTGCTTCTGAGGGTGTTTTCTGGCCTACACAATTATATGTTAAAACTACTTCAGCTTCAAAGGCAAAGACTAAAGCAGCTTTAAAGACAAAGAAACAAGTACAACAGCCCCATGGACAGGCCTCCATGCCTAAAAAACAGATGCTCAAAATTGCCGAAGACCTGATTACTTTGATCAGGGGTTCTCGTCCCCCTCCTGACAAGAGGCCTAGGCAAGAGGTAGAATATGAATCTTCAGATCAGGTTTCCATTTCATCTGATTCCTCTTCTGATCAGGAATACTCTCTTCCTCCTCATGAGGATTCTGATGCTGAAGAATCTATCCCCTCAGCTTCTCCTCCTGAGGATTATTCTTTTGGGGAAACATTGCATACCATGAGGGAGCATTTCCACTGGGAGAGCCAAGATTATTCAGAATCTAAGAACAGGCTCAGAGACTTTCTTTTACTGCCTCAGCACAGGCCCCTGGCTATTCCACCTGTGGTAGACATTGTAGATGATGTGTTTTCAGAGTCCATTCTGACTCCTGACTCCTTACCTCCAGCTCCTGTTAAGCCAGACAGATACTACAGGGTTCCAGACTCCCACAGATTTATTTTTAAAAACCCTGCTGCTGACCCAGAAACTATCTCTCAGGGTCCCAAGGGGGTCAAGGCTTCCACTGCAAAAAATCCTACCCCCTCTGACAGAGATTCCAGGGCACTGGACAGATGGGGAAAAAAGATTTACACTTCTGCTACCTTGGCTATAAGGGCTTTAAATTGTCAGTTTCATATGCTTAAATAACAGCAATACATTATGTCACTGCTTAAACAGAAAATGTTGACAAATTCTGAATGTGCAGGAAATAAAGAAATGCAGGATTTATTGCATGCAGCTGAACAAGTTGGAAAGCATACTTTACAATGTGGTTTTGATTCTTTGGAGACCTCCTGCAGAGCCGCTGTTATAGATTCTGTCAGCAGGAGGCATGCTTGGTTAAAAGAACAGAATCTGCCTGATCATGTTAAAGCAAAATTATTAGATGCTCCATTACAGCATGATACCTTGTTTGGTGTTAAAAGCAGAAGAGGTGTTAAAGAAAATGGAGGACAAAGCCAAATCTATGCAAACAGTCAAGGATTTCTTGCAGGTACAGCCTCCAAGATTTAGCAGACACTGGCCTACAAAGAATTGGTCCTTTCCAGTGTCAGACACTCTAGAGGCAGATCCCAGCCCCATGGCTCATACAGGTCTAAACAATGGGGTGCTTCTACCTCCAAAAGCGGAGAAGACAAATCACAGCCATACAGAAAGCAGTCCCAATGACTTCCCCCTGCCAGCGCCAAGCACTTATCATGTTAAGTTGTCTGTCTCACCTTCATTCTTGCTGGTTGGGTTCGGAGCCGATCCTCGGCTCCGACTTGGCCATCTTCAAAAGCTCGAGAGCTGCTTACTGGCTCGAGGCCACTCTATATCCCATGATGCCTGGTGCTAGATACACAGATCTCATTTGCCGCTTCTGCTGCGAGGTTGTTCTACTGGCTCAGGTCGTATAAAACTTTATTATCGTTGTTTCTTGTCATAAAACTGTTGGTTTTAGTGTACAGTTAATCGTTTAGATAAAACTTTTGTATTGTAGCTAATCTCATTCTGAATCCTTGTCACTTCCCCTCAGAAACTCGTTTTAATTAGAGAGTTTCCCCTCCCCCTTTCTCTTCCATTCATTACCTCTGAAAGGTTTTCCGTTTAAGTTAGAGGATAACCTTTTCTCTCTCTCTCTTTCCCTTAAAAGAATTTTTTTTTAATCACTGTTAGCTAGTTTAGTGATAGTTAACTATAGTTTCCGTTGTAGCAGTGCAGATATAACCTTGCTTGTAGTTTTGGTTGTGGTAACTGTAGTGTGTATTTTTTGTGGTTAGTTACCTTAACCTTTCTGTGTGTGTGTTTCCTTGTTCCTTGGTTTTCTTTCAGGATGTCCAAAGATCCTAAGCCGTCCGGATTCAAGAAGTGTGACTCGTGCTGTCAGAAGATGTCTCTGACAGATGGTCGCACTTCTTGTGTTTATTGTCTGGGCACCATGCACCTGCAGGACTCTTGCTCGATTTGCCATGCATTCAGTCCAAGAGTCCTGCAGGAGCGCAAAAACAAATTGATCCTGAGGGGTTTGCTTAAGCCCCAAGATTCACCGGCTAAGGCTCGGCCTGTGAAATCTTCCAGGCCACCTAAACCTTCGGCTCCCAGTACGGCGCTGTAGTTGGGTGAAGCTGTACCATCTATCTCAGCTCCGGCTGGAACCGATGTTCCTCCCTCCCAGTCAGCTCTGACACGTTCCTTGGAGCCGTCTGAGAGTCTAAAAAGATCTAGGTCTCCTTCTCTGGAGTCGATACGTTCGGCTCCGAGATCACCTCTGCTCCAGTTGGAGCGTAGTCATCGCTCATCCCACTCTTCTCGGTCCTCAAGACTTTCAGACCATGACTTGGAAAGAGTGGTCAGTAGACTCTTAAAATCACAGGCCCTAGCTAAAATGTTGTCCAGCCCCCCTCATCAGGTGTCGGCTCCGTCCACGTCTGTAGATATTCCTCCTCCGACTCATCCTTTGAGCCGGAGTTCATTGGGGTTCGTGTCGTGGAACCATCGGCGCCGATACCTTTTCCTTAGGTTCCGTCGTCTGCTCCGATCCCTTCCATGGTACCGTCCCTGGAGTGATCTGGGCGCCAGGACTCCCTCGTTGGCTTCGAGGGGCGAGTGGCATCAGACCCTTGTCCGACCCCGCTTTTCCCCTCGGGGCTTTGGCTCAGGTGAGCTCGGCTCCCACATCTGCCTCGGAGCCATCCCCCTCAGTGCGGAGAAGGATTCTGGTTTCTTCGGAACCGGAGCCCTTTCTGCGTCTGGGCAGGGATGCCTTCGAGGTGATGAGGAGTGTACTGGCCCCCGAGTCAGTCCCACGATCGACCCCATCGGCACCTCCCCCTATGGTGCCTGCGTCAGCCTTTGCCCCTCTTCCAGATCCCAGGCGTGGGGATCCAGCGCTCCAGGGCACCCCTTTGGGTGTATCTTCCTCTTCCGAGGCCTCTCCTGATCATTCAGAGGAGCCACCTCGTAAGAGGAAATGCAAGAGGAAGCATGTTGACTCCCCTGAGTCTGTCACATCAGATACCGACTTAGCGGATTCGGAAGGGTCCCCAAAATCCCCCTCTGAAGATGTCTCCTTCTCAGACATCCTTGAGATGCTTAGGCAGAGGGGGAACTGGACTGCCCTAAGCCCTTCCGAGGATGAGTCAGTATTCCTGGACACGTTTGGATCCCGACCTTCCACCTCCTGGGTGTCTCCGCCTTTCCGACCCACTGATGACTGTGGTGGCTCGGAAGACGTGGTCAGCTCCAGACACAGTGGAACCGACCCCCAGAAGACCTGCAAACTTCATAACTGCACCACAGGACAAACAGTTTTTGACCAAAGGTGTCCCCGTTGATGCCATGGTGGTAGCGGCGGCCACAAAGGAGGAGTTGGCAGAAACTTCATCTGTCTATCCCCCTAACAAGGAGTCCAGGACGATGGACAGATATGGGAAGAGGATGTTCTCTTCAGCGACCTTTTTCATGAGGTCCTTGAATTATTTGTGCCACTTTGCCCGTCTTCAAAGGGATCTCCTTAAAGAGCTTGGAGATACCCTCCAAGATCCATCAGCTGAGAGGGCCCAGGCTAAGGCAGCCTCCCAGCTGCCGACTCTTAATTCAGTGGTGAACTCCTCCATGAGGCTCATTTCTTATGCAGCTGATGGTGCGAGTAGAGCCGCAGGCATAGGCTTTGCCCTAAGGAGACACGCTTGGATGCAACTATGTTACTTTGCATAACCTTTCAGTGTGTCTTTCACCAACACTCCCTTTGATGGTTCCTCTCTCTTTGGATCACAGGTGAAGGACACCCTTACCAGGTGTGAGCAGGAAGGCAAGACTCTCTCTGCCGTAGGAGTCCGTTTTTCAACTTCTTCCAGACCATAGCCAAAGGGTCAGAAGAGTGGAAAGATGTGGTTCCGGAAATCCTAGGGAGCCTTGCCGGACACATGTGGTGAGTTCCCATCCAGGGGCAGAGGAGGGAACAATAATAGATGCCGCCCTCATTGCAGAGGGGGTCCGCAAAATTAGGGCAGCAGAGAATCCTTCTCTTAGAAGCCCTTCCAGCATCTCTGGAGGCAGTCGGGGGAAGATTATCGCTGTACCCAAGAGCCTGGCAAGACATAACACAAGACAAATGGGTACAGTCTGTTATATCCAGAGGCTACAGAATTCCCTTTGTTCACACCCCCTTAAAGTTAAACAAGTCCCTTCCAGACATTCCACCCAATCTAAGGGATCAAGCACTTCAACAAGTTTCAAAACTGCTAAGAAAAAGGGCCATTCAGCAAGTCCCAGCAGACCAACAAGATCCGGAATTTGCTCAAGGTTCTTTTTGGTACCAAAAAAGACAGGGGACTGGAGACCCATTCTGGATCTCAGCAGACTGAACAAGTCTGTAGAAAGAACGAAGTTTCGGATGGTCACGCTACAGGCCATTTTACCCTTCCTGGGTCAGGACAATTGGATGTGCTCTATAGATCTTCAGGATGCGTACTACCACATCAAAATGGACAGACGCTCCAGAAGATTACTTCGCTTCCGGCTGGGAGCCAGCCATTATCAGTTCAGAGCTCTGCCCTTTGGTCTCACCACAGCCCCCAGGGTGTTCACCAAATGTATGGCAGTAGTTACCGCTCACCTGAGACGGCAAGGATTCCAGGTGTTTCCATATCTAGATGACTGGCTCTTCACTGCTACCACCAGGCATCACCTTCAGCAAGCCAGAGACTGCACTATTGAGACTTGCTCCAGGCTAGGTATCACAATAAATTTTGAAGCATTTGCATTGTCGCCCTGTCAATCTGTCACCTTTATAGGCGCAAATTTAAATACCAAAGACATGTCAGCGAGCCTTCCACCAGACAGGGTATTAGTGATTCGTCAACATGTGAAGGTTTTATTAGCATGCAGAAGAATTTAAACCAGGTTTGTCCTCCAAACTCTGGGTCTCATGGCAGCAGCGATCATACTTGTCCCTCTAGCTCGTTTTCACATGAGGATTCTCCAGTGGCTTCTTTTCACCCAATGGTCCTTCCAGCAGCTTCCCATGTCTTACATGATTATGATCACAGAAGCATGCAAAAAGCACCTTGCGTGGTGGGATGGTCTCCACATCAGTGTCCCACGGCAGACCATTTTTACCCCCCCCCCTCCAGTTGCTCCGGTGACCACAGACGCCTCCCTGATTGGCTGGGGGGGGGCATTATCAGGGCAGAACAGTCCAAGGCACCTGGCAACCTCATGAGTACCATCTGCATTTAAACGTCTTGGAGATGAGGGTCGTGCTCTTAGCGTTGCAAGCTCTTCAGGACTCTCTTCTTACTGGGACCATTGCAATTCAAATGGACAATGTCAGTAATGTGGTACATCAACAAGCAGGGCGGAACCAGGTCCTACCCTTTATGTAGAGGAGCACTCAGACTCTGGCAGTGGGCGATCTCTTCACAACGGTTTCTGATCGCAATGCACATCCCTGGGAGGTCCAACGTCATAGCAGACAAGCTGAGCAGAGCAATTCTCATGCCTCACGAGTGGTCTCTGAATCAGGTAGTTGCGGACCAAATCTTCCGCAAATGGGGCCAACCTTGCTGCGACCTTTTTGCAACTCCCTTCAACAGCAAGTGCAGCAATTTCTTCTCTCTCCTTCCACTTCCCGGACATTCCCCCAGAGACGCTCTAGTCCACGATTGGCCTCAGGGACTTCTTTATGCATTCCCTCCTTTTCCCCTAATCCCGAAGCTAATACAGAAAGCTACCGTATTGGGCTGCAAAATGATCCTCATTGCTCCTTACTGGCCTCGACAAATATGGTTCCCGTTCCTGCATCGCTATCTTCTCGAGCAGCCTTGGACTCTGGACCTAGTTCCAGACCTCCTGATTCATCAATCGGGCGGGCTGCACCAATCCCTACGATCTCTCCAGCTCACTGCTTGGTTGCTCCACTTCCAACTTTAGCCAGGCTTCCAGATATCTCCCCCTCTATGCGCAAAATTATTTTGTCATTGCACAAGTCTATGACTAGAAAAACTTAAGCTAGTAAGTGGAAACGTTTTTCTTCCTGGGCAGAGGCTAAGAGTATAGACCCCTTTTCAGCCCCTGTACACCACATTTTGGAATTTCTTGCGGAACTCTTCCATGCTGGGTCCGCTTCCGCTACAATTAGAGTTCAGTCAGCTGCAATTTCAAATTTTCACATTGGCCTGTCGGAAAACAATATCATGTCTCATAAGCTATGTAAAGCCTTTCTCAAAGGGACCACTCTGCTCTGGCCCCCAGTGAGAGATCCTCCACCACCGTGGGATCTAAATTTGATTTTATCTTCTCTAATTTTTCCCCCTTTCGAACCTGCAGCTTCTTGTTCCTTGAAGTTCTTATCTTGGAAAACCCTTTTTCTGGTAGCTATTACTTCAGCCAGAAGAGTTTCGGAACTTCAGGCTCTTTCTAGCCATCCTCCGTACCTAGTGTTCCACAATGACAGGGTTGCTCTCAGGACTAATCCTTCCTTCCTTCCTAAGGTCTCTTCAGAGAATAACTTGAATCAGTCCATAGACCTACCATTGTTTTTTTCCTAACCACTCCAACAGGGCGGAATACAAGTTGCACCAGTTAGATGTTCACAGGCAATTACACTTTTATTTGCATAGAACTAAGGACATTAGAAAATCGGACCAACTTTTCCTGTCTTATGCTGTGGGTAAACAAGGTCTTCCAGTCTCCAAAGTAACCTTATCCAGGTGGTTGATTCTATCATCACATTTATATATCAACTGAGGAATAAAGAACTGCCAGTTAAACCAAAAGGTCACTCCACTAGAGCTTTAGCCACTTTGGTGGCCTTTCAGGCTAGGTTGCCCATGGAATCTATTTGTGCTACGGCTACGTGAGCCAACCCACATACTTTCATTTCGCATTACAAGTTGGATGTGGTTTCCAGGAGCAGAGATGATTTTGGTTCCACTGTTCTGAAGAGTCTGTTCCGATGAGTCACCCAGGACTTTAGGTGCTAGGGACGCTGTCCCAACCATCAAGAATGAAGGCGAGATAGACAACTTAACATAAAGAAGTTATGTACCTACCATAACGTTCCATGTTAGTTGTCTTCTTCTCGCCTTCTTTCTTGCGTCCTGCCCTTCATCCCCCTATCCTAGTGGACTGAGAAGAGTTCCTCTTGATTTTTCACTGGCTGAGTCTTCTCTGGCTATTCCTTTCTGACTAGTAGTCTCTCCAGTAGGATTTATGCATTCTAGGATAGGATTCCTTTCTTATTATGTCTGCAGTTAGACTTGCCAAATGAGATCTAGGTATCTAACGCCAGGCATCATGGGATATAGGGTGGACTCGAGCCAGTAAGCAGCTCTAGAGCTTGTGAAGATGGCCGAGTTGGAGCCAAGGATTGGCTCCAAACCCAACCAGCAAGAAAGAAGGTGAGAAGACAACTAACATGGAACGTTATGGTAGATACACAACTTCTTTTTCTGGCAGCTCCTTTATGGGGAAAACTAGCACTTTTTTCTCAAAACTGGCACCTAATCACCTAGGACAAATGGGTCTTGAACATAGTGTCACAAGGTTACAGGTTCCACTTTCACACCCTGCCAAGGGCAAACGGTATGCCAGGCCTGCCAAAAAATCAATGGGCAGAGGCACAAAAACAAGTTTCATCCCTCATGGACATGAGGGCCATTCAGCAAGTACCACAGCAAAGAGTAGGGACAAGGATTTTACTCAAGACTTTTCTTGGTGCCCAGAAAGAACAAAGCCTGGAGGCCAATACTGGACCTATCTATTCTAAACACATACCTGGATATTCCAAAATTTAAAATGTTGACTCTGCAACAGCTTCTGCCCATGATGGGCAAGAAGGCTTGGCTTGTAACTTTAGACCTAAAAGAGGCATACCTGCATGTCCCAATCAGACAGTCATGCAGAAGATACCTCAGATTCATAGCTGGCTCAATGCACTACTAATTCTCTGCACTGCCCTTTGGCTTATCTACTGCACCCAGGGTCTTCACAAAATGCCTGGCACCAGTAATTGCATTTTGCAGACAAAGAGGAATACAAGTATATCCCTATTTGGACGACTGCCTTATTCAAGCAGAGAACAAGGACATTCTACTACAGGATCTGGCGTTTGTAAAAAGATTATTAACATGCCTAGGGTACACAGTAAACGAAAAGAAATCAAAACTTGTACCCTCTCAAGAGATAATATTCCTGGGTGCAAGCTTAAATACAACTTCCCAGATGGCTTATCTCACGCCAGACAAACAAAGGCAACTGACTACTTATTTCAAAAAGTTGGCAACAAACACCCAGTTAACGGAAATAAAAATTCTGCAGGCTTTGGGCTTCATGGCATCCCGCATTCTGCTAATTCCATATGGAAGACTGCATATGAGCAAACTACAATGGTATCTAAAAAATGTTTGGACTCAACATTGCCACAGCCTGGAAGCAATAATTACACTCATTCCCTGCCTGCAACAGGAATTTCGATGGTGGGCAAAGGCCTGTCACCACAACAAGGGGCAGCCATTCACCATACCCCCAGCCAGACAGACATTGGCAACAGATGCATCGCATTATGCCTGGGGGGCCCACATGGCAGAAAGATGTATTCAGGACTCATGGTCCGCAATCCTAATGCATCTACATATCAATCAGAAAGAGATGCTAGCTGTTCAAAATGCCCTGACAGCCTTCAAGGACCTACTTCATCCAGGACAACTACTGATAAAGACGGACGATACTATAGTCATGTGGTACATAAACAAGCAGGGAGGCACACATTCCTACCCCCTTTGCAGACTAGCCATGACTTTGTGGAACACAGTATTGACTTACTAAGTACATCTGCAAGCACAATTCCTGCCAGGAAGAATAAGTACTCTGGCAGATGAATTAAACAGAAACCTCATGGATCCCCACGAGTGGAAATTGGATCCACGTCTTCAATATGATAACAAGGAATTGGGGATGCCCGGACATAGATCTATTTGCCTCCCCTCACAACTGCCAACTACAGAGATTCTGCACAAGGACTTAACACAAGCAAGCATGGAAAGTGGGTACTCTATCTTTCAGCTGGAAAAACTTAACAGTATATGCCTTTCCCCCACTGCCTCTCCTACCCAAGGTACTCCTAATGGTCAGACAAGAGAAGCCAAAAATGATACTGATTGCCCCAAACTGGCCCCGCCAGCACTGGTACCCAATCCTAAGGAACTTGACTAAATCCCCAGCATGGACATTACCTCATATTCCTCACTTACTGACCCAACAAAACAATCGGATCCTGCACAGCCAACTCAGGACCTTAAATCTGGCAGCATGGCGGATGTAGCTTTTTCAAAACACACCTCTCTCTAAAGCGGTGATGGATGTTATCTTGGAGGCCAGGAGGGCCCAGTACCAGAAAATCTTATGCAGAAAAATGGAACAGATTCTGTGCTTGGAACCAGGCACAAGGAATTGACATGATTGTTCCAAATATCCCTCAGATTTTGCAATACTTAACTGAGATGCTGGACAAAGGCCTATCCTTTCCATCAGTTAAGATTCATGCCTCTGCCATTTTAGCTCATTACAATACAGAGCCACCTATTTTTTCTCATCCTTTATTAAGGCAGTACCTCAAAGGAGCCAAAAACTTACGGCCTCCAAGGAGATCACCAATACCTGCATGGGACCTCAATTATGTCTTGGGAAAACTCACTCTGCCTCCTTTTGAATCAGCCGCTACAGCTGATATAAAATTTTTATCATGGAAAACAGCTCTACTCCTACCAGTAACCTCTGCAAGACGAGTCTCAGAGCTACAGGCACTCATGGCTGTGGAACCTTTTACCATTTTCCATCCAGATAGGGTTTCTCTAAGGACAAACCCCACATTTATGCCTAAGGTAGTGTCCAGTTTGGCCCTCAATCAAACTATTCATTTGCCTACCTTTTATCCAAACCCACAGAATAAGGGTGAGAAACTTCTGCATTCTTTGGACATACACAGACAACTGCGCTTCTACTTGGACAGAACCAAAGCTTTCAGAAAGACTGAGCAATTACTGGTAGCATAAGCTGCAGGATCACAAGGAAAGGCTATCTCAAAGCAGACTATTTCAAAGTGGATAGGTCACTGCATTCGTTTATGCTATTCTCAACATGGCAAATCAGTGCCTAAGGGCATTAGGCCACATTCAACCAGAGCAGCAGCTAGTTCAGCAGCCTTCCTCAGAGGAGTTCCAACCAAAAACATTTTAGAGGCTGCAACCTGGAGTTCAATGCACACTTTTACAAAGCACTACCACTCTACTCCAAATCCAGGGCAGGCTTTGCCACTGCAGTCCTGCAGGTCCTCATAGCCGCTCCTAATTCTATTTAGTTCCAGCCTCCCAACCTTAGCTTTGGGATTCAACCCAATTGTAATGACTGCAACAGTGAAACACGATGAACATAGTACAGTTGTGTACCTACCATAAATGTAGATGTTCAAGTGTATTCACTGTTGCAGTCCAGGTTACCCACCCACCATTCCCCTTATCTTTGCTGGACCTTATCTGTACTTCTCTATTCTATACAACCTATGTGGTGTATTTGCTTGTAGATGAAGGAAACTTGTTACTTGGTGCATGCATGCTTTATAGACATATTTTTAGCCTACCCTTTTGGGTGCACCTGACATCTGGGGCAAGAAAAACTGAAGAAAATGGCATCGGCTGCATCTTTTATACCCCTGGCGCACTGACGTCAGGGAGGAGGTGACAGCAACCAATGCCGGACCTAGACTTTGGAATTCAGGCCGACTGCGGGTTGCCAGCCAGCAGGAAAACCCAATTGTAATGACTGCAACAGTGAATACACTCGAACATCTAAATTTATGGTAGGTACACAACTGTACTTCACCAATGCCAAATTTTAGATCAATTTGGCCTTCCAGCCCAAGGATGACCACAGCTCATTCTTCAGCTGTTTTCACAATCTCAAAGACTATACACAATTGTGTGCAGAGCTCATTGTTAATGGAGCCACCTATACTGTGACTGAAGGCATAGCAAAGCTACTGGCATACCATCAAATACAACTCCCCCGCTAGCACTAGAGAGCAGGTCTTTAGTGTTCTCTAAGGCCAAGAACAATGCATTAATAGGTGTCTCAGGCTGCCTTCTAAGTAGAAAAAACATGACATGTCAGGCTGTCTGGAATCACTATTTAACGGTAGCCTCCAAACAGGCTTCATACCTCATGAATGTAGAACAGTAACTGTTATCTTTCTGCACAAAGGCAGGCCATCTACAAACCCTGGAAACTACACACTCATAAGTCTCACTAGTCTCCTACACAAAGCCTTGGAAAGAATTATTATGGAAATGATCAGTAATGACAAATTAAACCTCCAGACACTGGACCCAACAGAGTTTGGTTTCGTCAAAGGCAGGTCATATTTACGTAACTTGGTGGACTTCATTGAGGTCACCAAAGCAATGGATGAAGGCAAAACAGTTCACACTACCTACCGTGACCTGGCCAAGGTATTAGATGCAATACTTCATTAAGGCATTGTTGAGAAACTCAAGATGTCAGGTATAAACCCTTATGTTACCAGGTGGATAGTAAGCTGGCTCACAGATGGGATCCAGCAAGTTAGAATTGGGGAGTCCACCTTTACAAAGAGGCCAGTCACCAGCAAAGTCCCTCAGGTATCTGTCTTGGTATTGCTCAGTTTTGGCATCTGCATCTCTGAAGTCAAGGCCAATGTCAAGGATCTCTGGCTGACCAAATTTGCAGATGATTGCAAATTAGGAGCAGTCATAGAATCACCCGCCAACACTAATGCTCTCCAAGAAAGACTGATGCAGACCAATAACTGGTGTCCGAGCCATGGACTAATAGTAAATGCCAAGAAATGCAAAATAGTATTCTTTAGAAAATCAGCCACCCCTGGTAAATATCATATTGACAACACACCTCTAAGAGTTGATCCAGTAGTCAGGGACTTGGGGACACATGTAGAGAATAATGTAGCCTTTGATCATCACATGTCTATGGTAGTGAAGAAATTAATTCTGTGTTGTGCAGCTTATAAACAAAGGTATGGCATCAAGGTCCAAAGGGGTTATTATTTCACTGTGTTCAGAATTTATCAAACCTGTATTTGAGTATAGTGTCCCCTTTGGTGTATACCTAACCAGGCTCATCCAACATGAGGAATGTCCACAAAGCCTCCCCACTAAAAGAATGCAGGGCATAAATAACTTATCTTATGCAGACCATCTCAAAGCCCTGTCCCTGTGTTCTGTGCTCTACAAGCTGTTGAGGGGAGATCAATGCCTGGCATACAAGGCATCTTCAGACCCCACTCTGATGAACCTCCTGCATATCCACAAAACAAACCACCAACATTACCCATTCTAAAGACTTCAACCTTACTGTGACATAAATAGGACCTGCTGGAGATACAGGTATGTATCCCAGAGACAACCCCCTTCTGTGGAACAGGTTACCCATTCATGTGAAAGAGTTTCTCCCCAACCCAATTCAAATGTTACTTGAACAGTTGGATGGAGAACAGGAAATTTGTCAATGGCATGGTACCTGTTGTCTCTAATGGCCACAGGCAGCCTGTAAATAATTCATCTCCCAAGCCCCTTCTTGTAAATTTTTCTTCTCCCAAGTGCCTGCTTAGACTTACTAAGGATACCTGAACTTGTCAGATATTTGGGCTGCATGGCTAGGCTTGGGTGTGTGTATAATATATGGGCATCTTCTGTAGAGGGGGATTTTCCTTGTTTCTAGTATCTTCATTTTTATGTACATCTTTGCCTTCAGAATACAGTAGGACCATAGAGGTAAGGTTTAGTGATGCCATAAAGTTTACATTAAAAGGTTTAATGTTAAGTTGTCCATCTCGCCTTCATTCTTGCTGGATGGGTTCGGAGCCGATCCTCGGCTCCGACTCGGCCAATACTAAAGCTCGAGAGCTAATTCCACTGGCTCGAGGCTCCCCTATATCCCACAATGCTAGGCGGTAACTACTCAGATCTCGTTTGCCGCTATAGCTGACAAGGTGCTTTTCTACTGGCTCAGGCAGGTTAGTCAAAGATTTAATTCTAAAATCTTCTGTCTTAGACTCCTAGTACTCCTTTTTTTACTAAAACCTTAGTTTTAAATACCCCTTTACCTAGTTTGACAACTTTGTTGCCCTTAATTCCTTCTTTTTTTTACCTCTAGTTTTAGGCCTTAGGCCCCTTCTAGTCCCCCTGTGCGACTGGTATTTTATTTTTAATTAAGGCCTGTGTGTGTGTGTGTGTGTGTGTGTGTGTGTGTGTGTGTGTGTGTGTGTGTGTTTTTCTTGGACCCTTTATCATGTCCAAGGAATCGAAGGTCTCAGGCTTCAAGAAGTGTGACTCGTGCTGTCAGAAAATGTCTCTGACAGACGGTCACACTTCTTGTGTGTATTGCCTGGGACCTTTGCACCTGCAGGACTCTTGTGCTGTTTGTCATGGTTTTAGCCCTAGAGTCCTGCAGGAATGCAAGAATAAATTAATCTTGCGGGGCTTGTTAAAGCCTGAAGGCCCCCCGACTCAGTCTGTGTCGGGGAAGCCTTCTAAAACTTCCAAACAGTCGGCCCCGGTTTCTGAGTCGACTGCTGGAAAGGTTAAGTCGGCTTCGACATCAGCTCCGGCCGGAGCCGATGTTTCCGAGCCTCATACTGTTACCTCGGCTCTGGCTGGAGCCGAGGCTGATAAAACTCCATCGGCTCCGATACTCTTATCGGAGCCACAGTCTAGGAAGAGATCTAGATCCCCCTCTATCGGCTCCGTGCATTCGGCGCCAGGATCCCCTCTTCTTTCTGAACGGAGCCATAAAACTCATTCCTCACGGTCCTCCAGGTTATCTGACCACAATTTGCAAAGGGTAGTGAGTAGACTTCTCAAGTCCGAGGCACTGGCCCAAATGCTGCATAGCCCGACTCAGCAGTCAGTGGCTTTTTCCGTTCCCCAATACATTCCTCCTCCGACTCCTTTGAGTTCGGAGCCAGGGCTTGTCGGAGCCATGACTGTCAGTGTGTCGGATCCGATACCTTCCCTTTCGGCTCCATCGTCTGCTCCAATCTCCTCCTTGGAGGGATCTCGGTGCCGAGCTTCCCTAGTCTGCTCCGAGGGGGCGAGTGGCATCGGACCCTTGTCTGACCCCGCTCTCCCTCTCGGGGCTTCAGCGCTGGTGAGTTCGGCTCCGACATCGGCTTCGGAGCCGTCCCTGTCGGTGCCGGGGGAGGTCCTTGTCTCCTCGGAGCGGGGGCCTCTGGCCTTTCCTGACAGGAGTGCCTTCGAGGTCATGCGGAGCGTGCTAGAACCAGGGTCTGCCCCACAGTCTGCTCCTTCAGCCCCTCCATCTACAGTGCCTGCGGTGATTTCTACTCACCCCCTTGCCTTAGACCACAGAGAGCCAACTCCTCAAGTTTCCCCATTGGGAATTTCCTCCTCTTCCGAGGCCTCTCCTGACCCGGTAGGAGATCCCCCTAGGAAGAGGCAGTGCAAGAGGAAGCACATTGACTCCCCTGAGTCTATCACCTCTGACACTGACTTAGAGGAATCTGAAGGTTCCCCTCGATCCCCCTCTGAGGATGTCTCCTTTGCTGACATCCTTGAGATCCTGAAACAGAGGGGGAACTGGCCAGCCCTTAACCCTTCGGAGGATGAGTCAGTGTATCTTGAGGCGTTTGGCTCTCGCCCTTCTACCTCCTGGGTGTCCCCTCCCTTTGGCCCCCTTATGGAAGTGGTGGCAAGGAAGGCTTGGACGGCTCCTGATTCAGTGGAACCCACCCGAGGAGACCATCTAAATTTATTACTGCCCCTAGAGATAAAGATTTTTTATCCAAAGGTGTCCCTGTTGATGCCATGGTGGTGGCTGCGGCCACTAAGAAGGAGTTAGCCGATCCTTCGGTTCCTATCCATCCTCCTAATAAGGAATCTAGGACCATGGACAGGTACGGCAAGCGGATGTTCTCATCAGCGACCTTTTCAATGCGTTCGCTGAACTACTTATGCCACTTCACTCGTCTCCAGAGAGATTTACTCAAGGATATGGGTGAACTGATAAAGGATCCTACAGCTGAGGGGTTCAAAGACACAATGAACTCCCAGTTGGCAACCCTGAATTCCATCGTTAACTCCTCCATGCGGCTGGTCTCATATGCTGCAGATGGGGCGAGTAGAGCCGCAGGCACAGGTGTTGCTTTACGACGTCACGCCCGGATGCGGCTATGCAAATGTTCTTCATCTCACATTGCTGCAGTCCTTACACTTGGGGTAGTCCGCTGTCCTCGGTCGGCCCGAATATCAAAGTATAAGGCTGACGTCGGTCAAGGCGCATTTGACTGACATCAGGACGTCAGGGTACAAATGCGCATGACCGACGTCATATCCTCAGTCTTTTTTGCCGCATGGTCCGATGCAGAAGCAGCATTGCAAGTGCCGGTTGGCGTTCTGAGATTTTTCGATTTCGAAGTTTCAGACCGAGTTCAAAGTTGGCTAAGTACCCCGTTGGGGAATATTTTAGTTTTTTCTTGCCTCAGTGATTTACCGGATGTCAGTCCTTTCGTAAACAGACCCAATGACCTACCTTTTCAGCTGCCAGAGCCTTCTTGTCTGGCAGCACCTTTGGGAGGAAGGTTGGCACTTTTCAAAGAAAATTGGAGTTTAATTACCCAAGACAGATGGGTATTGGATATCATACACCACGGCTACAGGTTTTATTTCCATACCTTGCCTCCTTTCAAAGGCATGCCAGACGTTCCTCCTCAACAAAGAATAGAGGCTCACAAGCAGGTTTCTCTGTTGCTCCAAATAGGGGCCATACAGCCGGTCCCTATGCCAGAAGTGGGCCTAGGATTTTATTCTCGCCTGTTCCTAGTACCAAAGAAGGGGAACACGTGGAGACCAATTTTGGATTTATCTATCCTCAACACTTATCTGGACATTCCCAAGTTCAAAATGTTGACGTTGCAGCAGCTTTTACCTCTGCTGGGCAAAGATCATTGGATGGTAACTTTGGATCTCAAGGAGGCTTACCTTCATGTTCCTATCAGACTAAGTTGCAGGAAGTATCTGCGTTTCGAGCTGGGACTTCTCACTATCAGTTCTCTGCATTGCCCTTTGGCTTATCTACTGCCCAGAGTGTTCACGAAAGTTCTGGCTCCAGTGATAGCTTTCTTCAGGCTAAAAGGAATACAGATTTATCCTTATTTGGACGACTGCCTGATTCTGGCTCAAGGAAGGGAAGAGCTTCTTCATCATTTGGAATATGTGATAGCAGTGCTAAGATGCCTGGGGTATTCTGTGAACGAAATAAAGTCCAGTCTAGTACCCTCTCAGGACATGTGCTTTCTGGGTGTGAGACTGAATACAGCATCCCAGATGGCCTTTTAACCCCGGACAAACAAAAGAGTCTATCCCTTTACTTCCATCAACTATCTCATCAGTCCGGGCTGACTGCAAGGACAGTCCTTCAAGCCTTAGGGTTCATGGCATCTTGTATTCTGGTGCTTCCCAATGCCAAACTGCATATGAGGAAGCTACAATGGTATCTCAAAATGTATGGACACAGCACTGCCAGGATCTGGACACTGTCATTCAAATAATACCTTGCATTCAAAAGGAATTTTGTGGTGGGCTCAGGAATGTCACCTAAACAAGGGACTCTCTGTGACCCGGCCAGAGGCGAGTCAGATTTTAACGACAGATGCCTCAGACAAAGCTTGGGGAGCTCATCTAAATGGAAAGTGGATACAAAACAAGTGGCCTGTCAGACTACAACATCTACATATCAACATGAAGGAGATGTTAGCAGTCCAGTTTGCATTAATAGCTTTCAAGGAATTACTTCTTCCAGGGCAGGTGTTGATTCTAACAGACAACACAACTGTCATGTGGTACATCAACAAGCAAGGGGAACGATTCTTATCCTCTATGCAGGCAAGCAATGATTTTGTGGGAGACTGCTCTCAGTTTACAGCTCAATCTTCAGGCAAGGTTTCTGCCAGGAGCACAGAACTCCTTAGCAGATGTGTTGAGCAGACGAATTATGGATCCCCACGAGTGGAAATTGGATCCTCATGTATTTCAGAAATTGACAGTGTCATGGGGAACTCCAGACATAGATCTGTTCGCTTCTCCACTAAACCATCAGCTGCCAAAGTTTTGCACAAAAAGGTTTCATCCCACAGCTTGGAGAGTGGATGCTCTTTCTTTCAATTGGAGCAATCTTCATGTGTATGCCTTTCCACCTCTGCCTCTCCTCCCAAAGGTACTTCTAAAGGTCAGACAGGATAAGCCAAGGATGATTTTAATAGCTCCGGATTGGCCTCGACAGCACTGGTACCCATTACTGAGAAGTCTGGTACAGAAGCCTCCATGGCCTTTGCCTTCGATTCCACACCTGTTGTCGCAGGAGGACAGCCATTTGCTAAACGTCAAGCTTCACTCTCTGCACCTAACAGCCTGGCATATTCTGTTTTGAACCATAGTGGGCCTCCACTTCCTCAGCAAGTTTTGAATGTTATTTTGGAAGCTAGAAGGCCTAGTACAAGGAAAGTGTACGCAGACAAATGGAAGAGATTTTTATTTTGGAGTGCAGCAAAAGATTTGGATGTTTCTGAGCCTAATTTGTGTGTGGCTCTTCAATATCTTAGTGAGTTACTAGACAAAGGTTTGTCTTTCTCTTCTATTAAAGTTCATGCTGCAGCAATTTCGGCTCACTATGATTGCGACCCACCATTGTTTTCTCATCCTTTGTTCAAGCAATTTCTTAGAGGGGCAAAGAATATAAGACCCCCACGAAGAGCTCCTACTCCTGCTTGGGATCTCAATTTTGTGTTGGAGAAACTCACTCTACAACCTTTTGAGCCTGCAGCTACTTCTGAGTTGAAATATTTGTCATGGAAGACTGCTTTTTTGTTGGGCATTACCTCTGCAAGAAGGGTTTCTGAATTGCAGGCCCTTATGACGGTTGAGCCTTTCTTGATTTTCCATAAGGATAGGGTATCATTACGTACTAATCCTTCCTTTATGCCTAAGGTAGTTTCTAGTGTGGCTTTAAACCAAACTATTCATTTGCCTACTTTTTATGCAAATCCCCAAAATAAAGGGGAAAAGATTTTGCACACTTTAGATGTACACAGGCAGTTGCGTTATTATTTGGACAGAACTAAAGGGTTCAGGCAGTCTCAGCAGTTGTTTGTTTCTTTTGCTTTGAGTTCTCAGGGCAAGCCTGTGTCAAAACAAACTATTTCTAAGTGGATTGGGTTTTGCATTGCTTTCTGTTATTCCCATCATGGCAAGGAGATTCCAGCTGGGATTAGGCCTCATTCCACTAGGGCTACTGCCACTTCAACAGCTTTTTGAGGGAGTGGCAACCAAGGATATTTTGGAGGCAGCTACTTGGAGTTCAGTGCATACTTTCTCTAGGCATTATCACCTGCCACTTTACTCTAAATCCAGGGCTGGTTTTGCCACTGCTGTTTTGCAGGGCATTTTGGCAGCTCCTGCTTCCTTGTAGTTAGCCATCCTCCCTTACCTCTGCTTTGGGATTCTACCCAAGTGTAAGGACTGCAGCAATGTGAGATGAAGAACATAGTACAGTTTTGTACCTACCATAAATGTAGATGTTCAAGATCCACATTGCTGCAGTCCAATTTACCCTCCCTCCTTCCCCTCTGTAGTTAGAGGTGGTTGTGTGGGTTGGGTTGTACATATTGTGTATATTGTATATATTGTACATATAGTTAGTGCAAGGGTGGTTGGTTGGTTGTTTGCTGTCTTTTGGTTTTGACCTTTATTGTTAGGGTCTTCTGACATCTGGGGCAAGAAAAGACTGAGGATATGACGTCGGTCATGCGCATTTGTACCCTGACGTCCTGATGTCAGTCAAATGCGCCTTGACCGACGTCAGCCTTATACTTTGATATTCGGGCCGACCGAGGACAGCGGACTACCCCAAGTGTAAGGACTGCAGCAATGTGGATCTTCGAACATCTACATTTATGGTAGGTACAAAACTGTACTCTTTGCGGACCCTTTCAAGGCGTCCTTCACCAATTCTCCCTTTGATGGATCATCCTTGTTTGGTCCACAGGTGAAGGATACATTGACCAGGTGCGAGGTAGAAGGTAAGACTCTCTCTGCCGTAGGAGTCCGTTTTTCTACCCCTTCTAGACCCTATCCCAAAGGTCAGAGGGAGGAAAGATGTGGTTCCGCAAACAATCCCAGGGAGTCTCATCTGACGCACAAGGTCGATTCCCCTCTAGAGGCAGAGGGGGGGAATAATAATAGATGCCGCCCTAGAGGCAGAGGAGGTCCGCAAAACCAGGGTAGCAGAGAAATGTTCTCTGATAAACCCTTTCAGCAACCCTGAGGGGCTGCCCGGCTATCCACCTTGGAGGCAGTCGGGAAGGTTATCCCTGTACCCAAAAGCCTGGCTTTCCCTTACTCAAGACAAATGGGTACAGTTGATCATATCTGAGGGTTACAAAATTCCCTTTATTCACATCCCATCCCAACCCAAAAGATCCCTTCCAGACGCGTTCCACCGGTCTAAGGGAACAAGCAGCATTAGAAATTTCAAAGCTGCTATCAAAAGAGCTATCCAATCAGTCCCAGCAGACCAGCAAGGATCCGAATCTACTCCAAATTCTTTTGGTACCAAAAACAGGGGACTGGAGACCCATACTGGATCTCAGCTACTTAAACAAGTATATCAGGAAAACAAAATTCCGGATGGTCACGCTACAGTCCATTCTACCCTTCTTGGGTCAGGACAATTGGATGTGCTCGATAGATCTTCAGGACGCGTACTACCACATCAAGATGAACAGACGCTCCAGGAGATATCTCCGCTTCAGGCTGGGAGCCAGTCGCTACCAGTTCAGGGCCCTGCCCTTTGGTCTCACTGCAGCCCCCCGTGTGTTTACCAAATGCATGGCAGTGGTCGCGGCTCACTTGAGATGTCAAGGATTCCAGGTGTTTCCATATTTAGATGACTGGCTCCTTCCTTACCGCCACCACCAGACATCAGCTTCTTCTATCCAGGGACTTCACCATCCAATCTTGCCAAGCTCTAGGCATTTCGATAAATTTCGAAAAATCTGCCTTGTCACCTTGTCAATCTATTACCTTTATAGGCGCCACCTTAAACACACTCAATCTTTCAGCCAGACTCACAGAGCAGAGTGTGTCAGATATTCAAAAACAAGATGTAATGGGATCCTATCTCGCCTACATTCATAACTGATGGGCTCGGAGCCGATCCATCGGCTCCAACTCGGCCAACTAGTACACTAGAACGAAGTCTCTTATTGGCTGGGCTACCCTCTATCCCAGGATGCACCACACCTGCTTCCCCAGATCTCGTTTGCCGCTTTACAAGCTGGACGTGGTCTCGACTTGGCTGGAGCTAAGTGGTCTCTTTTTTACCTTTTACTGGTCTTTGACCTTGGGGTTTCTTCAGAAATTAATACAACAGCTGTTTTAACGGCTATTTTGTGTATTTTGGTATTTGTACATTTTGTGTGCGAGTGATAGACTACTCTGATACTTCTATATCGCTGTCGGGCAAGGCCCGTTTAAGTTAGAGGGCCTTTGCCCTACTTATTGAAGTCTGTGTCATTGTTTTCTCCGGGCCAAGCCCATTTAAGTTAGAGGGCCTTTGCCCATTGTTGTTGTGTTCTTACTGTGTTTTCTCTTGTGACATAAATCTCTCTCTGGAGAGCTCGTGCCATTTTTTTCTCGCGCTGTGCAGTTTGGCGCTAAGTTTTTGGTATTTCGACACTGCTTTATTTCCTGACAGACATGCCCAAAGAGCAAAAGTCAGTGTTCAAAAAATGCACTAGGTGCAATTACAAAATGTCTATTACGGACAGTCACTCTATATGTGTGCATTGTTTAGGACCTAAACATTTACAGGAGACATGTAGTGTGTGTCATGCTTTTTCCTCTAGGGTTCTTCAAGAGTGAAAAAATAAATTGATCTTGAAGGGTCTTATTAAGCCCTCTTTTGAGGAAGCCTTGGATTCTTCTCCTACTGCCTCTAAAAAGAAAAGGTTGTCGGCTCCGACAAGTCCGTCGGAACCGACTGCTAAGAAGCATAAGTCGACCTCTTCTTCCTCGGCTCCACTGACTTCGGGACCGAGGGTCAAAGGGTCTGCCTCGATGCCTCTTTCCTCGGCTCCATTAGTTTTGGAGCCGCAGGTTGGAGTATCGAGAGGCGAATCACCTCCATCGGTTCCGATGGTTTCGGAGCCGGTGGAGGTGTGCAGCTCAGACTCTTCCCCCTCGGCTCCGAAGAAAGCTCCTTTGGCGCCGATTGTTATTCATGCTGTGGCGGATCCGGCGCCGATAGTGTTGGAGCCTTTTCGGAGCCGGTCCCCTACATTGTCAGAGCCGAGAGGAAAGTCGTCTCGCCCTTTGTCTACCTCCTCTAAATCCTCAAAACTGTTGGATTCGGATTTGGATAGGGTTATTCAGAGGCTTTTCCAGTCTCCAGTTTTTGCTCAAATGGTCTCGGCTCTGGCCCAGTTGGCTTCGGAGCCGATCCCCCCTCCGAAACACTTGATTTTTCCTCCAACCTCCTCGGAGCCGTTGGAGTCGGTGATGGTGGAGCAAGGCGGAGCCGTACGGTCGGAACCGAGACCCCTTCGAGGTCTGTCGGCACCGACTATGGTTCCTACCCTGTCCTCGGGTTCAGGGTTTGGTACTGGGACTTCCTCAGCCGGGCCCAAGGGGAACATCTTGGGACTGGGTGCCTCGGTACCTAGTCTTCCCCTCGGAGCATCGGCTGCCGGAATCCCTAGTGCCGTCGTGGCCTCTCGGCCAGTGATCTCCATGGAGTCTGGAGGTCCGGCCTTTGAGGCCATGAGGAGCGCGCTGGCCATGCCCTTGCCGGCTCAGCAGGCTGCCACCTCACCGTCCCTAGACCTGGAGACTGGTGCTTCTGCCGTATTGCAGTCCCCTGGCAGCGGGGCCCCAGAGCCTGAGGATACCCCCATCGGGGGTTCCCTTCTTCCGGGGGGTCCATCCGAAACTGCTTCGGATGAGCCCCCACGGAAGAAATTGTGCAAGAGGAAGCACGTGGACTCCCAAGATGAGTCTGTCACATCGGGCACTGACCTCGATGACGCGGAAGGGTCCCCTAAATCATCTTCGGATGATGTCTCTTTCTCAGATATCCTTGAGATTCTGAGACAGAGAGGAGATTGGCAGGCCAAAACCCCTTCCGCTGAGGAGTCAGTCTTCCTCAAGGCCTTCGGGGCCCAGCCCTCCGCCTCCTGGGTGTCTCCGCCCTTCGATGAACTCCTTGATTTGGTTTCTCGAAGGGCTTGGGAACACCCTGATTCTGTGGAACTGGTGCCTGCAAGACCTAATAAATTTCTTTCAGCCCCCCCCCGAAGGAATTTTTGACTAAAGGAGTTCCCGTAGATGCTATGGTGGTGGCATCTGCCACACAGCAGGACGTGGCAGAGGCTTCAACGTCTATCCACCATCCTAATAAGTATTCTAGGAGCAAGGATAGGTGCAAGCGTGCCCTTTCTTCAGCGGCCTTTACTTACGATCGCTGAATTACTTATGTCATTTTACCAGGCTCCAAAGGGACCTCCTTAAAGAGCTAAGTGACTCCCTCACTGGTAATCTACCTGAGGCGCTAGCCCACACTGTTGGCCAGATGACTACCTTATTTTCCATCGTAAACTCGTCCATGAGGCTCATTTCGTATGCGGCCGAAGGGGCGAGTAGAGCAGCGGAACAGGCGTTGCCCTCAGGAGACACGCCTGGTTACGCTTGTGTTCATTTGCGGAGGCCTTCAAGTCTTCCTTCGCCGCGCCTTTGATGGGTCATCTTTGTTTGGACCCAAGGTGAAGGACACACTAACTCGGTGCGAGCAGGAGGGCAAGACCTTGACTGCCGTTGGGGCCCGCTTTTCCGCTCCCTCTAGGCCTTACCCCAAGGCCCAGAGAGGAGGGAAAATGTGGTTCAGAAAAACTCAGAGGTCTTTCCCTACTCCACCCAGTGATCCCCCCTCCAGAGGCGGGGGGGGCGATTCAGGAAGACGCCGCCCCAGAGGTGGCAGAGGCCCCCGTAACTCTGGAGACTGCGATTCCTTTCGTGGTTCTTCCTACACTCAACGTCCCTGAGTTGTTGCCCGACTGTGCAGCTCCGGAGCCAGTCGGGGGTTGTTTTGCGGAACACCCACAAGCTTGGGAAGCTATAACCAGCGATCAGTGGGTGCTCCGGATTATAACCAGAGGCTATCTCATCCCCTTCATCAAGCCCCCCCTTCCCTTAAGGGAAATCCCGGACGTGCCACCCAGTCAGCGGGATCAGGCAGCAATAGAGATTTCAAAGCTGCTAGAAAAAGGAGTCATCCAGCCTGTCCCCACCGACCAGATCGGATCAGGAACTTACTCAAGATTATTTTTGGTGCCAAAAAAGACAGGGGACTTCAGGCCCATTTTGGACCTCAGTTCATTGAATCGTTTTGTGAAAAAGTCCAAATTCCGAATGGTCACCCTCATTCTCCCACTGTTGGAGAAGGATGCATGGATGTGCTCCATAGATCTCCAGGACGCTTACTATCACATTCTAATAGGTCAAGAGTCCAGGAGACATTTACGCTTCCACCTGGGAGTCAGTCATTTCCAGTTCCGAGCACTGCTCTTTGGTCTCACCACAGCCCCCAGGGTGTTCACCAAGTGTCTGGCAGTGGTGACTGCTCACCTGAGGAGTCTAGGATTCCAAGTGTTTCCTTATCTAGACGACTGGCTCCTTACTGCCACCTCCAAGCATCTACTATTTCAGGCGCTCATGGCCACGGTCACCTTGGGCCGTTTCTTGGGAATTACGTTCAATTGGCAAAAATCTGTACTACAGCCATCTCAGCGTATTACTTTTATAGGCGCAGAGTTAGATACAAAAAGGATGCGCGCCTTCTTACCGGCAGCAAGAATTCAGGTTTTGCAAAACCAAGTCAGATCCTGTCTCCCCCTATCAAGAGCTCCGGCCCATCTGATCCTACAACTGTTGGGCTCGATGGCATCAACTATACTCCTAGTCCCCTTAGCCAGACTCCACATGCGAATTCTGCAGTGGCTTCTGTCGGTTCAATGGTCCTATCAGGAACTCCCCTTGAACCACTTAGTCATGATCACGGAGAGTTGCCGTCGGGATCTGCGTTGGTGGCTCCTCCGATCCAATCTCGACCAGGGGCGACCCTTTATTCCTCAATCCCCCGTTGCCACTGTGACCACGGACGCCTCCCAGATAGGGTGGGGGGGTCATTACCTGGACAGGTCTGTCCAAGGCACATGGCAACTCCAGGAAGCGCATTTGCATATCAATATCCTGGAGATGAGAGCGGTACTCTTGGTACTACAAGCTCTCCATCACGCTCTCCCACAAGGTCCGATTGCTATCCTATCCGACAACATGTCAGTGGTTTGGTATATAAACAAGCAAGGTGGAACCAGGTCATACCCACTGTGCAGAGAAGCCATGAGACTTTGGCACTGGACGGTAGCTACCAACCGCTTTCTAATGGCAACGCACATACCGGGGAAATCCAATGTGATTGCGGACAGACTAAGCAGGACCATTCTGTTACCCCACGAGTGGTCCCTCAACCAAAGAGTGGCTGCGAAGATCTTCGCCAAATGGGGTCTCCCTCGCTACGACTTGTTTGCCAGCCCCCACAATGCGAAGTGCAGAGAGTTCTTCACTCTGATCCCCTCTCAGGGACAGATTCCCAGGGACGCTCTGACCCACATTTGGCCCCCCGGTCTTCTTTATGCCTTCCCTCCGGTTCCCCTCCTGCCGAGGGTGATACAGAAGGCGATTTACCTGGAGAACAAAATGATTTTGATTGCCCCGCACTGGCCTCGTCAGGTTTGGTTTCCCTTCCTTCAGAGGTATGCGGTAGAAGGTCCATGGTTTTTGGACCCAGTGTCGGACCTGTTGACTCATCAGTCAGGACAGTTTCACCCATCTCTCAGGTCCTTGAGGTTGGCGGCATGGTTACTCCGCTTCCATCCTTAATCCGAGACAATTCCCTCCCTCCGGAGGTGATCCACACATTGTCTTCTTCTCACAAACCTTCCACTGTCAAACTCTATTCCAGCAAATGGAAAAGGTTCGCCTTCTGGGCTCAGCAACGAGGTATAGACCCCCTTACTGCCCCAGTATCGGAGGTTTTGAATTTCTTGGCCTCTCTTTTTCAATTGGGCTCTTCAGTTTCCATGATTAAGGTTCAGCTAGCGGCTATCTCTAATTTTCATGCTTCTTTTGAACCTTCATTGATGTCTCACAAACTTTGTAAGTCTTTCCTTAAAGGAGCATGGCTCCTTAGGCCCCCAATATCTCACCCTGTTCCCCCTTGGGACCTAAATTTGGTTCTTGCTGCCTTAACTGCCCGCCCTTTTGAACCAGCTGCTACCTGCGATTTGAAATTTCTGTCCTGGAAAACTGCCTTTTTAGTGGCCATAACTTCGGCCAGGCGGGTTTCAGAACTTCAAGCTCTTTGTTCTGATCCTCCTTATTTGATATTTCACAAACATAGTGTCTCCCTGAAATTAAATCCCTCCTTTTTACCAAAGGTAGCTTCTTCTTTCTGTATTCAACAGACTCTAGAGCTCCCTGTATTTTTTCCCCGAGTTTTCTAATAACGCAGAATATATTCTTCATCAATTGGACGTCCATAGACAACTGCGTTTTTATTTGAATAGAACCGCTCAGACGTGGAAATCAAATCAACTGTTTATTTCCTTTGCAATAAACAAATTGGGTCAACCAGTAGCTAAAACCTCCATAGCTAAATGGATTAAAGATTGCATCTCTTTCATTTATTCACAGGCTAACAAAGAGCTTCCCTTTCCAGTCAAGGCTCATTCTACCAGGGCAATGGCTACTTCTGTAGCTTTTCACTCCAAATTATCAATAGATGATATTTGTGCTGCGGCTACCTGGACTTCTCCGCACACTTTCATTTCTCATTACAAACTAGATGTGGTTTCTCGAGGCAGGGCTTCCTTTGGTTCCACAGTTCTCAGGAGTGTTTTCCAATGAGCCACCCGGGATTTAGGTGCTAGGGCGCTGTCCCATCAGTTATGAATGTAGGAGATAGGATCCCATTACATCTTTTAGTTATGTACTTACCACAACTTCGGATGTATGGGATCCATCTCGCCTACATTCATACGTACCCGCCCTCCTTCCCCCTTCCATTGGGATTTAGAGGAAATGTAGTTCCATTTGGAGATCTTCTCTTGAAGAACTTAGTTGGTTGTAGTAACTACTATTTTTTCTGTGTTTGCATGTAAGTATGAAAGCGAACAAACAAGATCTGGGGAAGCAGGTGTGGTGCATCCTGGGATAGAGGGTAGCCCAGCCAATAAGAGACTTCGTTCTAGTGTACTAGTTGGCCGAGTCGGAGCCGATGGATTGGCTCCGAGCCCATCAGTTATGAATGTAGGCTAGATGGATCCCATACATCCGAAGTTATGGTAAGTACATAACTAAAAGTTTCCCTTCTCTTACAATGCAACACAGTCAAAGCCATATTAGTTTTGAAGGTGTTAGGACTCATGGCAGCAGCTATTCCCCTTCTCCCCTTGGCTCGCTTTCACATGAGGATCCTCCAATGGATGCTGTTTACTCAATGGTCCTTTCAACAGCTCCCAATGTCCCATACCATTTTGATAACTCAATCATGCAAGAATCAACTATCTTGGTGGATCACATCACCTCAACTTCTCACTCCCCCCCCCCCCAGTCGCCACGTTGACAAAAGACACCTCCCTGATCGGGTGGGGGGGGCATTATCAGGGCAGGACAGTCCAAGGCACGTGGCAACCTTTCGAGTGCCACTTGCACATAAATGTCTTTGAGATGAGAGCAGTGCTTTTAGCGTTGCAAGCCCTTCACGACTCTCTTCCCACTGGGACTATTGCAATTCAAACGGACAACATGTCCGTAGTGTGGTACATCAACAAACAAGGCGGAACCAGATTATACCCTTTATGTCGAGAGGCACTCAGACTTTGGCAATGGGCGATCTCTTCTCAGCGTTTTCTGATAGCAACGCACATTCCCAGGAAATCCAACGTTATTGCAGACAAATTGAGCAGGGCAATTCTCATGCCCCATGAGTCGTCTCAATCAGTTCTAGAAGAAGTATTCCTAAGATGGGGCCAGCCTTGCTGCGATCTTTTTGCTACTCCCCAAAACAGCAAGTGTCACGACTTCTTCACTCTCTTCCCGTTACCAGGCCATCCCACCAGAGACGCTCTAGTTCACGATTGGCCCCGGGGACTTCTATATGCCTTTCCCCCCTTTCCACTGATATCTCAACTAATTCAGAAAGCCATCGCCTTGAGAGTGACAATGATCCTCATTGCCCCTTACTGGCCTCGACAGATATGGTTTCCGTTTCTTCGTTACCTTTTGGAGCAGCCTTGGCATCTGGACCCAGTACCAGATCTGATAACCCACCAATCGGGTCAGCTGCACCAATCTCTGCTTTCTCTAAACCTCACAGCGTGGTTTCTCTGATTCCAACCTTAGCCAGGCTTCCCTCAATATCTCGCTCAGTCCGAGATATCTTGATAGCCTCTCATAAATCTTCTACCCGGAAGATTTATAGTAGCAAATGGAAACGCTTCTCCTTTTGGGCAACGTCAAAAAACATAGATCCCTTTACAGCACCTATCCAGTCTATTCTAGATTTTCTAGCAGAACTCTTTCATTTAGGATCATCTGCATCTACCATTAGAGTTCAATTGGCTGCCATATCTAATTTTCATGTTGGTGTCTCGAGTCTAGCATCATGGCTCACAAACTCTGTAAAGCCTTTTTAAGGCGTATTTCTTCTCAAACCTCCAATCAAAGATCCCCCGCCTCAATGGGATTTGAACTTGGTTCTGGCATCCTTAATCCTTCCCCCCTTCGAACCGGCAGTTTCATGTTCTCTGAAGTTGCTTTCTTGGAAGACACTTTTTCTAGTAGCTATAACTTCAGCGAGAAGGGTATCTGAACTCCATGCTCTGTGCAGTCGTCCTCCTTACTTAGTGTTTCACAAAGATAGGGTATCCCTCCGTACTAATCCATCCTTTTTGCCCAAAGTTTCCTCTCAAGTAAACCTAAACCAAATTATTGATCTCCCCGTCTTTTTCCCTAACTATTCAAACAGGTCAGAACAAAAGCTACATTTTGGATGTTCATCGCCAACTTAGATATTACTTAGATAGGACTAAACAATTCAGGAAATCTAATCAATTGTTTGTCATATGCGGAAGGGAAATTGGGCCTTCCTGTTACTAAAGTATCCCTCTCTAGATGGCTCACCTCTACAATTACCTTCATCTATGAGATAAGACATCAAAAACTACCCTCAAGACCTAGAGCTCATTCAACTAGGGCATTAGCTACATCCGTAGCTATTCAGGATAGGCTGCCAATAGATTCCATTTGTGCAGCAGCCACCTGGGCTTCTCCTTATACATTCATTTCACATTACAAATTGGACATGGTTTCCAGAAACCGTGCCAATTTTGGTTCCACTGTTCTTAAGCGTCTGTTCCGATAGGCCACCCGGGATAAGGTGCTAGGGACGCGGTCCCATCCAGCAAGAACGAAGGCGAGATGGACAACTTAACATTAAGAAGTTATGTACCTACCATAACGTTCCATGTTAGTTGTCTTCTTCTCGCCTTCTTTCTTGCGTCCCACCCTCCTTCCCCCAAGCCTGGACAGACCGACAGGAATTTTGTTTGTGTTCTTCCTCTGGAAGTCATCATTCCCACACATTCTTCCACCTCTTTTTCTCCTTTCTTAGGTCTGCGATACCTTTCACGCAGGTTGTTTTTGAGGTGTGTTTCCCTACTCCATTCCATGGAGACTAGGGTTGCTTGGTTTAGCTATCAAACGAGATCTGAGTAGTTACCGCCTACCATTATGGGATATAGGGGAGCCTCGAGCCGGTGGAATTAGCTCTCAAGCTTTAGTATTGGCCGAGTCGGAGCCGAGGATCGGCTCCGAACCCATCCAGCAAGAAAGAAGGCGAGAAGAAGACAACTAACATGGAACATTATGGTAGGTACATAACTTCTTATTTCATAACGTATGTTAGAAGGGATGGATTAGAAAGAGAGCTGCTGTTCAGCCACCCAGAAGGCATACAACATGTGTAGTGTCAACTTATAAAGCATTACATTCAGTCCAGTGTTTCAGATTCTAGCAGTACTGTAGCATATTACAACTTAAAATTAAACACCGACTTCTTTACTTTTCAAACTGCCTTTCTGTAAAGTAAATCCTTGATTGGCATAGTTATTGATCACTGCTGCAGTAGTATGAACTATATGGATTGTATCCTGCCAAGGATATAACAGCCAGTCAACCAGCTTCCAAAGCTTCAGGGCACCTTCCATGTCATGTGCCTAAATTGTTAGGCTGCTCAAGCTGCTTAAAAAAGTTTGGGTGCCAAGCCCTGCAGAGTTTTCCTGCTGCTGAAGAGAGCACTTCTTGACAGGCTTTAAGGATCGACATTCAGCTTGTGATGTTAGTGCTGGGCAGATAATTTCACTTTGGGGAAAAACCTTCCACATTTAATATTCATTATTTAACTTTACTTTCCTGGTTAGGAAATATGTTTTAATACCAGGAGTGTGTGTTTTAATGGATTGTCACAAGTCTTAACTGCAATTTTGAACAGTAGACTTTTTTCCTCTTAGTTTAAAAGTTAACATTGTAAAATCATTTTCCTCTGGAAAAAAAAATGTGCTTATTTATTTTAGTTTTGGGGACTGGCAAAGTGTATTAGTGCTTTTTACTGGGGAACGTGACTTTTTGGGACTTCTGAAGTTTTACCAACTTGTGCTGCTTGGTTTCAATGGGAAAGAGGATTTTTTGGCTTGACCATGAAACAGACTACCAGTACTATGGTTAGATTTCAAGTCACAAAAAGCAGAACTTAAACAACCTTTGCCACCAGAGCAAGTTAGCAGTTTGCCTCATCCATAGGTAGGTGACTATGCTGTGGATAAAGTTGGTTCCTCAGACCATTAATCTTTTTCCCCGGATCCTTCTGGTGTAGCATGTGCAACCACTATGGACTGGGGTTGACCACATCTTTGTGGTCATAGCCGGCCTTAGCAATAGGCCAACTAGGCGGCCGCCTAGGGCGTCGCTCTAGCAGGGGTGCTTTTCCAGTATTTATTTGGTGTAGGTAGACAATGATGGGGGCACCAGGTAGTGTGGTGGGGGGGTGCCATGGAGCCCTTTTGCCTAGGGCACCAGTTGACCTAAGGCCGCTCCTGTTTGTGGTTGTTGGGGTCCCCTCAGTGGGTGAGAGAAAGAGAGAGACATTCTTGTTGTCTTGGGAGGAGGGGCTAGGAAGTTTTCCTTGTTAAGTCAGAGTGTTGCGCCCATTCTTAGGGAACCTGCTAGCAATCCTGTTGGCCATAATTTTCCTGTCAAAAAGAAACCGAAAACTAAACATGTATGTTCTCCTGCTGAGATTTCCCTGGACAGGAGTAGTTTATTAGGTCTGGCTTTGGGTCTAATTTAAGCTATTGATCTTTCTTATAAAGTAGCTTCTGGTAAAAGACAAAGGAATTTCTCTTTTCCTAAGGAGATTCAAGATTCTGAAATTGGACAAGGAAGATGAAGGGACAGATGCAGGGTTTACTTCTCAGATTTCTGATTTAGACTCAAAGGAGAGCGTGTCTGATTCTTCTTGTAAGGGATTCACTTTCTCTGAAGTTATTTCCAGAGTGTACCAGTGTTTTCAGTGGGAGACCACAGGTCTCTCAGTCCCTCAGAAAATATTAGCCGTTACAAATGGAATTTCCAGAACCTTCTCCCATCCCTCCCCTCTTGTCAGCATTGTTGGATGTGTGTCATCGCCTGCAGTTTCCATGATAGCCGCTTCTTCTAAAAAAGCAGATAGATTGTATAAAGTTTGAGACGCTCCTACCAAACCTTCCCCAGCAGCTACATCTTTAGTTAGTCCTACTGCTGTCCTACATTTAGTTATTTCCAGTCCTCTTTCTGACAAGAATGGTAAAAAAAATAAGTATGGGGAAAAAGTGTATGCTTTTGGAAATTTGATTTTCAGAATTTTTAATTACCAGGCTCATGTGGTGAAATTAATTCTGATTAATTGTGAAAGTATGAGGAATTATTTGTTTGCAGTTTCTTCTTTTGAAGGAAAATATGCTTTGAATGGCTTAGTTTCTTCCATTTCACAGGTCACAGCTCATTGTTTAAGGTGTGTATATAGCTCTGTTGACTTCTTCCAGGGCTATGACCACTAGTACTGCATTGAGCAGGTTTGATTGGCTACATTCTCAGAACCTCTTAGTGATGTAAAAAATGTGATTTTAAATTCTCCTTTGGATAGAGGATTAATTTTTGGACCCTGTGATGAGAGGGGTAAACTGATTCAGGCAATCTCTCATATTATTCAGCCCTCCTTTTCTAGATTTTCCAAGAGATTCTTTAACGCCCAGTTTTAGCAAGAAACAAAATAAACAATGTCAGTCAAATGCTGGTAAGCACGTGTTTAAGAAGCAATGGCAAGGGGGTTCTAAAAAGAAGACCGCACCCCCCACCAAAAACAAAGGACTGTCAAAGAAGTTAAAATGACTTTTTAAGGGACCATGTTCTCATATTCCTACCCTGGCAGTCTTTTATCCCTTCTAGAAAGTCTGAATCTCTGTTTCTCTCTTTGGCAACTGATAGTGTCAGACAAATGGGTTCTAATGATTCTTCATCAAGGTTATAGATGACAGTGGGAGGAAATTCTTCCCTTCCAGGGAGTAATTGCTCATCCACCAAACCAGACTTCTCTGTTTCCCCCTTTTCTTTAACATATGTTGTCTCGGGGAGTAGTAGAACCACTCCTTCCTTCCCAGTTGGAAAGATTTTTTTTCAGGGATGTTTTTGATGCCAAGGAGAAAAAGAATGAATAGAAAATGCCTGGAGACTAGTTCTGGATCTTTCTTTCCTAAACCTTGTTTGTGATAGTGCCAAGTTCAAAACACTATCACTACACAACCTCTTTATCCCTTCTTCCTTGTTTCAGTTTTTTAGTTAAACTAGATTTAAAAGGTACTGATCACGTCCCTATTCATTCAGACTTCAGGTGTTTAAGATTGTGTGTGTCTGAATCACATTTACCAGTTCTTTGCCATACTCTTTGGACTATGCACTGCACCAAGAGTGTTCACAAAGTGCCTAGCTCCAGAGCTCATTGCAGTTTAAAGGGTGCCCACATTTTTCCATATTTAGACAACTTGTCAGTCTTTGCAGTGTCAGGAGTCTCTCTCTCTCTCTCTCTTTAGTGTGAGATCTCTTACACAAGCTGGGATTCCGAGAGAACATTCTTAAGTCCTTTTGACACCATCATACAGGATTGTGTTCCTGTAATGTCTACTAGGCACCTCAGTTCAAAGAACTTTTCTTCCACAGGAAAAAAATAGTTCTATATCTAGATCTAGTTCAAGGATTTTCCATTCAGACTTTCATCTCTGCAAGGGAATACCTTAGGATTTTGGGTCTCATACCATCTATAATTCTCATGATACCCCCGGCAAGACTCCACATGAGGAGGATACAATGGTATCTGAAGTCTCTTTGGTCTCAGCACCAACACCAATTATCTTTTTATATTCCAGTTATGGGATTTGTCTGAAGAGAAGTCACTTGGTGGATACAAGAAATATTATCCCCAAATTCAAGTCCCCTCTTCTCCAAAGCAGTCAGTCACCACAGACACACTGGACTTTTCTTGGGGAGCAGTCTCAGGATGGATAAAAGTGCAAGGCGTATGGATCAAGGACAGATGCAAGCACATAAATATAAAATAGATGCTTGGTCTTATAAAGGCAGTCAACTCTCTGAATCACCTTTAGTCTCCTGGATCTCTTCAGGCTGTTACAGACAATACCACAGTCATGACTCGTCAACAAGCAGTGGGAACTAGGTCTTACCCCCTATGCAGACTAGTCATGTTTGCTTGTGATATAGCTTCACAGCACAGTCTCACTCTACAGGCATCCTACAACCTATCAAATCAAAACTGCAGCAGACAAGCTGAGTAGGACAAAGGCGGAACCTCACAAATGGAAACTAGATTAGGGTGTTTTCCAAGATTTGATCCATCTATGGGGAGTTCCTCAAGTAAACATCTTTGCCTTCTCTCTCAACAATTAGCTGGAAAAATTCTGCTCCAGGAATCAATGCAAGAAGGCCTGAAAGATGATGCCATTTCATTTCCTTTCCTTGGACAGAAATGTCCCTGCATACCTTCACCCTTTCCACTGATACCCAGAGTACTTCTGAAGATTCAGAAGGAATTCCCCAAGATCATGACTCCCTTCTGGCCCAGGCAACAGTGGTTCTCCCTTATTTTGGAAATGGCCAGGGCAATTATCACAGACTCCTTCACAAAGTGATTATATGCACAGAAGAGCATTGGTGTTTGATACACCCCAACCCCAATCAACGTCAGCTGACTTGCCTGGATGACAGGGTCTTAATTCTCTTCAGGCACGTGTTTATGGAGGACATGCAGCAAGTATTAATGGAGGCAAGAAGATGCTCTAGAACTTTCTATGGAATACCCGCAGGAAATGGAGAACAAAGAATGTGTCCTTGGTTTAGAAGAAAATGATCTAAGAGGAGAATTGCATGACTTAATAGAAATAGACATATTAAAATCAGTGAAAAAAATAGAATACAGAACTTTAATAAAACCCAAAAAGTTAGAAGTCTGATAAAACAAATGAACACAGTAATAAGGATTTGATAGAATAGGATATATTACTCTGCAGCTAAATTAATAACTGGTAAAGTCTTGCCACGAAAGTACCGGGTCGTAAGGGAAAAGGGAGAAATGGAATGCCATCATGGAATTATCAAAGAGAGAAAACTGTAAAGCAATTAAGACAAGAAGTGTCACTGTTAGCATACAGAAGGGGGAACAGATCAACAAAATACCCGGAAAGATAGACGTGATAAAAGTGATGTGCAGTATCAGAATAGAACAGGATCTATCATGCACTATCACAAATAAACTAAAAATATCAGCACAGTCAGAAAAACTTGGAAAATATGCAGATAAATATAAAGGAAAAGTACAAAATAAGCAATTTACTGATTCAAAAAAAAGTTTTATAGAGAATTGGGAAAACGGGCAAAAGAAATTGAAACACCACCAAAAAAGAAGCAATAGATAAATTTTGGAGAAATGTCTATGTAGATCCTGTGGGACACAACAAAGATGCTAAATGGGTAGCAGAAGTATAAGAAAAAATAAAATGTTCAAATATACATGATATGAAATGGGATGAAGTAACAGCAAAAGAAATTGAAACAAAGTTAAGAAACTGTTCTTATTGGAAAACCCCAGGCCCAGATGCTGTACCTAACTTCTGGCTAAAAAGTATTAACATCTTTACATGATTTAGCCATGAGTAAGAATGATTTTTCTGATATTGTCAGTCTTCATTCTGTCCTCACGAATGCGTTTGAATCCGATCTGTCTGAGCCGATACTACAGCTTTGCAGCCACCAGATCCCTTGAGCTTCTCCCTTACCCACAGTGCACCCTGCCAAATACCTCTGATCTCATTTGCTGCTTCTTTCTAACGGATGTGGTCTACCAGTCCCTCTCAAGCTGTATTAGATAAGTAAAGTTTCTGTCTTGAAAACTCTTATTCAACATTTTTTTTCTCCATAGCTTACCTTGCAACCTTTTTAGTCCTTACTGTTTTATTGTTTGTGGTTTACGGTCTTTCTTTTTTCTGTATTCCCCCTTGCCCTTACGACTTTTGTCGTATTTCTGACGTGCCATTGTTTGTATTTCCTTGCCTTCTTTTCTCCTCTACTGAACATGAGGATTGTAATCTTTTCATCTGTTGTTCTTCTGTCACTTTTTGTACTTGGTACCGCTAGATGCCATTTAGTATCTCACTCTTTCTTACAACTTGGTCGAATTTCTTACCATTGGTGGTATTTCTTCTTCAACCTTTAGCTTTAACAATTGGCTCAAGTACTGGTGTCATTCTAAGGGGATCCAATGTCTGTCTGCCTGGGATGATATGTTGGACAAGCCACGCTGCTTCGCAAGGGATGGCTTACACCTGTCACCACTGGGCTTCCGGATATTGGCTAAGGCTCTTGCCACCCCCATAGTGCCTTTTTTAGGCAAGGCTCAAAAGACAAACCCACCTCCTTAGAAAACAAAAATGGAAAAAAACTAAGGGTAATGCTGCTCAACTCCAGAAGTCTAAATCTCAAGATGCAGGCACTTGATGCACTCCTCAGCATGGAGAACTCCTGAGAGCACCCCAGCGCTACCAGGCTATACCTCGTATCATGCTTTTCGGCCCCAAAACCAGGGCCAAACCACAAAGGGAGGGGGAGTGTCCATATTCATAAAGGACACCCACACCTCCAGGTTAGTAGCAACACATGAAGCATCAGACACCATACAGGTGCAACTAACCATAGGCAAAACTGCTATACAACTGGTAGCATGTTACAGACCACCCTTCCAATCTCAAGAACCCCACTCAGCCTTCCTCAAGACATTGGAGGATATGAATGTATCACAAAATACCATCATACTGGGAGACTTCAACTACCCAAACATAGATTGGGTACATTATTCTATCCCTAATACCCTAGCCCAAAGGTTCCTGGAATTCATAAATTCAAATGCACTGGAACAACTAGTCACCTCTCCCACTAGGGGAGATAATATACTAGACCTGATCATCACAAACATGGGGACAAAATGCTCCACACCGGAAGTATACCCCTCACTAGTGAGATCTGACCACAAACTAATCACCCTGGATATACATATCCCACCTCCACCCCAGCACAAAAGACCACAGTGAAAAACTTCTCAAAAGCAGACTTCACTCTTCTTAAGACTGAGATGGTATCCTTTAAGCCCACTGTGCCAGTGAATACCACATCCCACAATGCCGAATCCTTCACAAATGCTTTCTATGGACATCTCCAAGAATGCATGGATCATGCAATCCCAAACAAATCCAAGTCCCTCTCCACCAAATGTAAGCATCCTGTCTGGTGGACCTCAGCCATAAACAAATTGTATAACAAAAGAAGGAAGCTGCTGCACGTCAGAGCGAAATCCCATGAAGGGGAGATATCTCTGATCAACATTAGCAGAAAACTACGTTCTCTCATAAAAACATCCAAGGCAAACTTTGAGAGAAAAATTGCTAAGGACACTAAAGATAACCACAAAGCCTTCTTCAGCTATGTTAGAAACCTGGGCGGAAACCCTCAGATATGCTCAGAGTTGGTTCACAACAACAAAAAATACACTGAACCCACAGATATTGCTAACATTCTGGCTGACAGGTTCAGTGCAAATTTCTCCCCTCCTTCACCCCCAAAAGAAGAAATACTTATCCCAGCTGAATGTAATCTCCCTGTCATCTCAGGTGTCCAAGTGAGAACTGCCCTAAACAAAGCAAGAAACACAGCATCAATGGGACCTGACGGTATCCCGGGGTGCGTGTTACGTGAACTCCAAGAGGAGCTAAACCCACACATAAAAATGCTATTTAACCTTAGCCTTACTTTGGGATATGTACCTGAACACTGGCGTACAGCAACAGTGGTCCCACTCTACAAGGGGGGTGCCTCTACAGACCCTGGAAACTACCGCCCCATAAGCTTAACTAGCCTGGTCTGCAAAGCTATGGAAAGAATCATTATGGAACTCATAAACAGAGACATAGGGGACCTACAGACACTTGACCCCACCCAGTTCGGCTTTGTAAAGGGCAGATCCTGCCTTTTAAACCTGGTTGACTTTTTTGAAACAGTCACTAGAGCCATTGATGAGGGCAAAGCAGTCCATACAGCATACCTGGACTTGGCTAAGGCCTTCGACACAATACCCCACTCAGGCATCATAGATAAGCTAAACAGCTTAAAAGTAAACCCTTATGTCACTAGATGGGTTGCAAACTGGCTAAAGGACAGAACCCATAAAGTTAAAATCGCTGGAGCAATGTCAAACTCAAAGCCAGTCACAAGTGGTGTCCCACAGGGATCTGTCCTGGGACCCCTCATGTTCGGTATTTATTTCTCAGATGTTAAAGCAAACATGGGGGAGGGCTGTGGCTGACAAAGTTCACAGATGACTGCAAACTAGGCGCCATAGTCGATACACCAGCAGACACACACATCCTACAAAAAGGCCTCACTGAAACGGACAACTGGTGCCGTAGTCACGGCCTTAAACTAAATGCCAAAATATGTATAGTCATCCCTTTTGGAAAAAACAAAGTACCCACAAACTATCACACAGACAGCAACCCAGTGAGTACGGAAAAAGTAATCAGAGACCTAGGGACCCAAGTAGACAGCGACCTCTCATTTGACACCCACGTTGCCAAAATGGTTAGAAAAACATTCTACCTTGCACACCTCATCATGAAGGGATTCACATCCAGATCCAAGGATGTCATTGTACCCCTATATTCCTCCCTCATCAGACCCATGATTGAGTACAATGCCCCATTTGGTATGTACCTCACCCGGCATTTGCAACAGCTGGAGAGACCACAAAAGTACCTCACCAAAAGGATCAAGGGTCTCCAACATATGTCTTATTCTGCCAGACTAAGGAAACTTCAGCTCTATTCAGTAGCATACCGCCTGCTCAGAGGTGATCTCTGCCTGACGTACAAGGCCATGTCCAATCAGGATCTGATGGACATGCTCCACCTCAAAAAATCCAAATCCATCAGGACCACGAGAGCTAAAGACTTAAACCTCGGCACAAGTATGAATAGGACATGCTGGAGGGATAGATTCATAACCCAGAGGCTTCCTACGCTTTGGAACAGGATCCCAGTTCATATTAGGCAGAGCCCCACACTGACTCTCTTCAAGAGAAATCTTTATGAGTGGATGGGAGATCGTAAGTTTACCCCAGGGGTCACATCTGTGTCACTGCTAGACAGGGGCACAGTAAACTAATTCTATTATATAAGGGGACCTTCATTGTGTCACTACTAGACAGAGGCACAGTATTCTAGATTTATTCTGTACATTTTTGTACCATTTCATGGGGTGGCAAAAGCCACATCACTATGGCTAGGCTTACAAATGCCCCAGGGCAGATAGCCTAGTACTATACTATGAAACTATGAAAGTATGAAACCTGTTTAAAAGAAAATGTGTAATAAAAAAGTTATTATACATTGACTGGCCGGTAACATTGTAAAACGAGCACGCTGATTGGCCAGCCCAACCAGCGTGCCCGCTGAGAATATACAACAGAAAAAAGGTCCGGTCGACTGGACTTTTTTCCATTGATATATTCTTTAATTTTAAGGGTTTAAAGTAAAAAGGCGTAGCAACGGAGATCTTCTTTTCTCCGTTGATTACTTTCCCAAGCACTGATGTACTGGGTATGCGTGGGAATGCAAGTTCCAAACGCATTCGCAGTACATTAGCAATGGCAAGGCAGAGCTGTCCAGCGGCAGAATAGCACAGCGCCATTATACAAGGACATTATTTAAGAAAAGTAAGTATTTTTTTTCTTAAATAATGTCATTGTATAATAGCAATAACCCACTTCTAGGTGTGGGTAATGCTGGATTTACTCACGGTTGTGTCTGGTCACTCAGGCTTTGCCCTTGTGACCAAACCACACCAACCGTGGATAAATCCAGCATTACCCACACCCAGGCATGGGTTATTGCTCAACTATTTTTCATTTTCTTATCTTGAATTTTGACATATAGTTACTCTGGAAATATACTTAAATAATGAGTGACAAACCTGCAGGATTTAAGAAACGTTCCAAATGTGGACATAAGTTGCCCTTCTCAGATGCATATTCCCTTTGTGTATACTACTGCCTGTTACAGTTATAGGATGATTGCTCAATTTGTCACAGATTCAGTCCACAAGCCTTAACTGAACGTAAAAATAAATTAATATTAAATAGTCTCCTTCCTTTTGGAGAAGTTATATCCCAGGCTCCAAAGACAAAGCCTTCCACCTAGTCAAAATCTTCCTTGGACTCTTCACGGAAACAAAGTGCTAAAGATACAGTCTCAACCCTGGATCAAAAAATGAAACTGTCAGATATGACTGCTTTTTTGGATCCTGTGATTTCTAAAAATAAAATCCAATGGTTCCGGCTCTGAGTCTGATCAGATGCAACCTTCGGAGACTCTCTGTTGTCCTCATACTAGATAATTCTCCATCTGTTTATACAGTACCAGACAAGCTTTCCTTTCCCTTTATGCAGAGACCAGCCTTCCCCTGCATTTATTCTGCTTGTTCTTCTAGAAGATTCACAGAAGAAGTTGCGGAGAGAGTGGTGAGGAAGATTATCTTGTCTCAGGAGCAGATTGGACTTCCCTTGGTATCTATCCCTCTGGGTCAGGTAGTCCGACCATCCACCACACCGGCCCTGCAATTTCCTTTTCTGACTTCATCTGCTGTTTAAGTTTCAGGATCCCAGTCATCCAGATCCATCAGTCCCTGATCTGAGGATCTCCTTTTCTTTGGATCCGACATCTTCTCTGAGACCTATATTTTTGGATCAGGAGAGCTGTCGGTGCCGAAGCCTGCCTGCCAGTTCTGGGGTGCTTTTGGGTTCTTGGATCAGAGTGTCTCTCTGACTCCTTCAAGCTCTGCCTTCGAGGCTGCAAAGAGTGTCCGTTGCCTTGACAGCCCTGACAGAGCCTTCCCCCTCGGATCCTACCAATTACATGATGCTCCAGTGCCTGTAGCCTTAACTACTCCCTCCACATGGACATCCTGTTCCGAAACCTCAGGTTTCCTCTCAGGGAATTTTGATTTCCTCTTCCTAGACTTCCTCAGAACATCCCACTGAGGAAGTACCCAGGAAAAGGACATGCAAGAGGAAGCACCAAGACTCCCCGCAGAAGTCCATCACCGAAGATGTGGATTTTGATGAAGGCAGCGGGTCCCCATGGTTGCCTCCTGAAGATATTCCCTTTGGAGATGTACTAGAGGTCCTGAAACAGAGAGGTGGCTGGACATCCTCCAACCCTGTGCCAGAGGAATCTGTTCTCCTAGAGGCTTTTGGTACAGGACCCTCTGCTTCCTGAGTGACTCCACCTGCCAGCGTGTTTGTAGACATGATCTCTAAGTGGGCATGGAGGGAGTCTGACTCCATAGAGCCCAATATCTCGGATGGCTAAATACTTGAGCTTTGGCCAGCTAAGATCTGCCTGCAATCAACTGAATGTTTAAGCGAATTTAAGTACACTTTTTATCTGCACTTTTTCATATAGTACTGCATTTTATTTATTTTTGTTTCTCACTGAATATTAATTGAACTGAAAATTGTGGCTCTCTATCTCTACTGTTAGTTCCCCCCTCCCTGTTCTTGTTTTGGTGTTAATCTTGGTGGGCTTTGAAATTGCATGCCCCTCTTGTAAGTTTGTATTTAGATACCCCTTCTGGTGCCATCTCATTTGCTCACTCAACTGAGTGCATTGAGGTCATATTCTGATTTCAGGCATTCCTACTGTGTACAAAGAGAGCATTTGGGAAGGAAAAAAATGTCTGCTTGTTTCCTGCCTTTCCTATAAGTAGTCTAGTCCACATACAGATTTGCTGTATCCAGGACTATTTGTAAGCTTCTGAGCACCCAAACCTTTCTGTGTTGGAGGGAAGCTTTCTAGCCTAATTTTGTTTCTTAGAACTAGCCAGTTTTTTAGTTTCAGCACTCATATCTGTTTCTTTGAGCTCAGCACTTGTTCAGAACTCGTTGTAAGCACTAAGTAAGCTACAAATTACTACAGCACTCAACTTTCCTCACTTGTCTAGAGGAAAGCAGTTTTTAGTACTTAATAAATAAGCACCTATCCAGGCATGTCTAAGGGTCAGCTCCTGGTGTTTTCTCCTGTTTACCTGATGAATCTGGGCATCTTGGGGCAATGCAGCAGTTGCCTCATGTACACAGACAACCCTCTCCTCCTATCACCTAACACTACAACCTGTGAGAGATGCACTTATGTAGTCAAACTGGAAGCAAAGCTCTCCACCCAAGACTGGACTAGACAGTCAAGAGGAGAAGGTAAACACTTGCACCACACCACACTCCCCACATAGTCCCTCAAAATCTACACCACCAAAACACACACATAGAAATACAAAACACACACCTACATTCGCAGAGGCTCTCAATAAAAACCTGCCCAAGCAACAGGGACCTCCAAAGCAGAAAAGCAAGCAAACTCCACCCCACCAACACAACCCAAATGAGACACAGCCCACAAACTCAGTGTGCCACTCAACCACAGCCCATAAGGCATAACAATGTACCCAGCACTCTAGTCATAGGTGACTCTATAGTCAGGCGCACTGATGTTCCACTCACCAGGCTAAATAAGGAGAAAGTTACTGTCAGCTGCCCGGATCAGCCACATAATGCACACACTCAGGTCACTCCACAAGTAGTACAAATATGACTGTCATTGTCCATATTGGTGTGAATGACCTGAGACGTACCTCCCTGGACTACATGAAAAGAGACATGGAGGAGCTCTCCGATCTTGTAGCCCAGGCAGGTATGACGCTAGCCCTGAATAGCATCATGCCATCACCCAGAATGATACCACAGTACAAGGACAAAATGACTGACTTCAACAATTGGCTAAGCTTCTGCTGTCATTGTAAGGTGATCCAGTATTTGTCTGCCTGGGATGACATGATCTTCAGACCACCATGATGCTTTGCCAGAGATGGCCTGCACCTGTCGCCCTTGGGATTCCGGATACTGGCTAAGGCTCTTGCCACCCCTATAGTGCCTTTTTTAGGCAAGGTTCAAATAACAAATTTGCCACCGTAACAGGTACAAGCAAGCACAATCTGAGGGTAATGCTACTCAATGCTAGAAGTCTAAACCGCAAAATGCACTCACTCGAGGCACTCAAAATGGACAACATTGACATCTGTGCAGTGACAGAGACCTGGTTCAAAGCTCCAGAGAGCACCCCTACATTACCAGGCTATAATTCATACCACACCTTTCGGCCACCTAACCCGGACCGAAGCCCTAAAGGCGGAGGCGTGTCCATATTCATTAAGGATATTCACACCTCCAGGCTAGTTGCACAGCATAATGCATCCGAGATTATCCAAGTGCAACTAACTCTGGGCAAGACCGCAATCCAAATTGTAGCTTGCTACAGACCCCCCACCATGCCCCAGGATTCCCACTCCTCATTTCTTGATACACTGGAAAATATTAGGGTACAGCCCAAAACCCTAATAATGGGTGATTTCAACTACCTCACCATTAACTGGGAAAACTACTCATGTACCAACTCTTTGCTAAACGTTTTCTGGAATAAATAAATTCCAATGCCTTGGATCAACTTATTCACACCCCCACCAGGGGCAGCAATATCCTAGACCTGGCCATTACCAACACGGGTGACAGGTGTTCCACAGCAGAGGTCAATTCCTCATTGGTCAGATCCAACCACAAGCTAATCATCCTACACATCCACATCCCACCCCCACCCCCCATTAGGGAAACCACCGTAAAAAATTCTCCAAAGCCAACTTCACACTTCTTAAGACAGAAGTGGCAAACATCATGACACCCATGCAGACGAACAATAGAGGTACGACTGCTGAATCCTACACAAATGCACTTTATAAGCACTTACATGAGTGCATGGATTGTGCTATCCTCCAAAAAAAAGGAAGCCAATCTGGTGGTCCTCTGCCATAAACAAAATCTACTACAGAAGAAAGAAACTGTTGCAAAAAAGAGTAAAATCCCATGACTGGAGGAACTCCCTGGTCAGCCTCAGTAAGAAGCTGAGATCCCTCATAAAATCCTCCAAAGCTGGTTACGAAAACAAAATTGCCACTGACTCTAAAGGCAACCACAATGCATTCTATAGCTATGTCAAGAATCTCAATGGCAACACTCAGATCTGCTCTGAGTTACAGCACAATGGCACTAAATATACAGAACCAACGGGTATTGCCAACATCCTGGCAGGTAGATTCAGGGCTAACTTAACCCCCCTCTCACCTCCTAGAGGGCCAGTCTCTATACCGGAAGAATGCAGAGTTCCTGTAATCACGGCTGCACAGGTAAAAAAAACACTCTGCAAAGCCAAGAACACAACATCCATGGAACCTGACAATATCCCAGGCTGCGTTCTGCATGAACTACAGAAAGAACTGGCACCGCACCTAAGTACCATGTTCAATCATAGCCTCACCTCAGGCTTTGTGCCCACTGAATGCCACACCGCAACATTTATCCCACTCCACAAAGGGGGAGCCACGATGGACCCCGTGAACTACCGCCCCATTAGCCTGATGAGCCTGGTCTCTAAGGCCATGGAATGTATCATCATGGAATTTGTAAACAAAGACATTGGTAATCTCCAAACTCTGGCCCCACCCAGTTCGGGTTTGTAAAAGGCAGATCATGTCTCCTAAGCCTGATAGACGACTTTGAAGCAGTCACCAAAGCCATAGATGAGGGTAAGGTGGTTCACACAGCCTATCTAGATCTCGCCAAGGCTTTCGATACCATCCCCCACTCTGGAATTATAGATAAACCCACTAAACTAGGTATAAATCCCGTCTGTCACAAGATGGGTTGCAACTGGCTCATGGACAGAACCCACACTGTGAAAGTAGCAGATTCCAAATCCGACTTCAGACCAGTGACAAGTGGAGTACCACAGGGTTCAGTCCTGGGTCCTCTCCTGTTTGGTATCTACTTCTCTGAAGTACAGGCTAACACAGAAGGTCTTTGGCTAACGAAGTTTGCAGATGACTGCAAACTAGGAGCCATAATTGAAACTCCTAACGATGTGGACATCCTACAAAAGGGCCTCACTGAGACAGATGCCTGGTGTCAAAGTCATGGTCTTAAGCTCAATGCCAAAAAGTGCATTGTCATCCCCTTTGGTAAAAACTCTGTACTCATGAACTACCACATAGGTGGTAGTCTACTAAGTGTGATAGACTTTGGGACACAGGTGGACAGTAGTCTCTCCTTTGAAAATCACATCGCCACAGTGGTCAGGAAATCCTTCTACATGGCACACCTCATCACAAAAGGTTTTTCATCAAGAAAAAAAGAAGTCATTGTTCCGCTCTACTCATCACTCATTAGACCCATTAAAGCTTACAACACCCCTTTTGGTATGTACCTCACAAGATATGTACAACAACTTTAAAGGCCACAGAAATACCTCACAAAGAGGATTACTGGCCTAAAACAGATGCCCTGCGCAGACTGTCTCAAAAAATTCCAGCTTTGCTCCATCACATATCACCTACTCAGAGGCGATTTCTGCCTAGCATACAAAGCTATGTCATACCCAGAGCTGTTGGGACATGCTCCACTTAAAAAAATTCCAGTCCTTCCGAGCTATACGCTGTAGGGACCTTAACCTTGTCACCACAATAAACAGAACATGCTGGAGGGATAGATTCTTGTTCCAGAGACTTCCCATACTCTGGAACAGACTATCTATCTGTCAAACAGAGCTCCTCATTAACACTCTTCAAGAAAAATCTTAATGATTGGATGGGAAATAGGAAATCCATCCCGGGGATCACTTATGTGGCTCTGCTGGACAGGGACACAGGAAAATAATTTTCTTGGGTGGCGAAAGCCAGGGTACCTTTTGGGCTAGGCTTATATAGGCACTAGGGCCAATAGACTAGTACCTACCTGTGAACCTGTACCAGATGGGACAATGCCGCCACCTGTGGACAGACAGTTTTGGGGGAAAGGGGTTTCATTTGATGCCATGGTTGTTGTGGTGGCCACAAAGAAAGGAACTAGTCAATGAAATTTCTACTGTACATCCCCCCAACAGGGAGTCGTGGATGATGGATAGACTGGGAAAACATATCTTTGCTTTAGTGACCTTTGCATTATGATCACTGAAATTTGTCACATTTTGTTAGACTTCAGAGAGATTTGACCAAAGAGTTATCAAATGCTCTCTCAGGAGCCATATCTGCAGAAGTTAAGAATTCAGTAACTTTTCAGTTGGCAACCCTTAATGGAACATAATGGAAGGAACCTCAAGAGCTGCAGGTTCAGGTATTTCCATGGAGGCATGCCTGGATGGGCTTATGTTACTTTGCAGAGCCATTCAGGTTAATTTTGTCAATGCTGCCTTTAATGAAGCAACCCTTTTTGTCCCTAAATTGAAAGAAACCCCCTCCAGGTATGACAAAGATGGTAAGACCTCATCTGCCATGGGCATATGTTTTTGCCCCCCCCCCCCTCAGAGATCCTTCTCCAGGAATCAACGGAGTGGCAGAAAATATGGTTCAAAAAATCCCAAGGTCCATTCCATGACACACATGGAGGAAGTGCCCCCAGAGGCAGAAGGGGAATGCCAATGGATGTCTTCGCCCTTGTGGCAGGGATGGCCTGCAAAACCAGGGTTTACAAGAATCTTTCTTTAAAAAATTATGCCAGCACTCCTGAATGGAGGCCCGACCTGACTGTCCACCTCTAGAGATTGGGGGGGGGGGGCGGTGTTGTCCCTGCACCAGAGAGCCTGGTTAGAATTAAAAGATGCTTGGGTGCAGAGGATTATATCCAGAGGTTATACAGTGCCATTTTCCTTTCCACCCCCAACTCTCAGGAAAATCCCAGATGTTCCGTCCAGTCAGACGGATCAAGCAGCAATTCAGATTCGAAAGCTGCTGGAAAAAAGTCATCCAAGAGATCCCACGAGACCACATAGGATCTGCTTGAGGTTCTTTTTAGTGCCCCCCCCCCCCAAAAAAAAAAAAGACAGGACTGGAGACCAGTTTTTGATCTCGCAAATCTGTTCAGTGAACCAAGTTCTGGGTGGTCAGGGTTCAGTCTATTCTCCCTTTTTTGGGCAAGGACGACAATGTGCTCAACAGATCTCCAGGATGCCTGCTATCACAAAAAGATGAATAGGCAGTCCACAAATTACCTGCGCTTCTGGCAGTGAGTCTGTCATTACCAGTTCAGAGTACTGCTTTTTGGACTCACCACAGCCCCCCATGGTATTTACCAAATGCATGGTATTAGTAACAGCATACCTCAGACTGCAAGGTTTCTGGGTGCTTCTCTTCCTGGACAAGTCTCTCATTACTACTGCGGCCAGGCATAAACTCATACAGTCAAGATGTCAGGTTCTCCACACCTGTGCTGTCCTAGGAATTACCATAAATTGCAACAAATCACAATTCCAACTAACTCTGACACAGGAATTTATTAGAGCGCTGCTCAATACAGACACAGCCATTGCTTCCCTTCCACCTCACCGAGTTCGAAGTATAAGGTCACAGGTTAAGAAGATTGTAGACAGTAGATCAATCTCAGCCTGTACTGTGCTCAGAACTCTGTGCCTCATGACTGCAGCTATAACCAGACATTGGCCAGATTTTACATGCGGATTCTACAGTGGATGCTGGCTACCCAGTAGTCAGTCTTCCATCAGTCAATGTCATATATAAAAATTACTAACACATGCAGAAAAGATCTTTATTGATGGATCCAGTCCGGTCAACTGCTCCATGGCCTTCAATTCATTACCCAGCAGCCCAAGTGACCACTGATGTTTCCCAGATAGGATGGGGGGCATTATCTGGGAAGGACAGTCCAGGGTACTTGGTCCCCCAACGAGGCCTATTTGCATATAAATGTTCCAGAGATGAGAGCAGTGCTCTTGGCATTGTGTGCATTTCAAGATGTTCTTCCCTATGGGATGATTGCGATTCAAACTGACAACATGTCAGTCATTTGGTACATCAGCAAACGGTGGTGGGGGGGGGGGGTGGATCAGATCTTACCCATTGTAATGAGAAGCACTCAGGGTCTGGCAGTGGGCAATCTCTTCAGACAGCTTTCTTTTAGCAACACATTCTGGGGAGATCCAATGTGATTGTGGACAAACTGAGCAGGTGCATACTACTTCCACATGAGTGGTACCTCACTGAGAAGATAGAGGAGGAGATTATCCATTGGAGGCCAGCCATGCTGAGATCTTTTTGCCTTTCCCCTAAACAAGTGCATTAACTACTTTGCCCTGATTCCCCCACAGTGATAGTCATGGAGAGATGCTCTACTTCACGATTGGCCTTTCGGTCTCCTTTATGCATGCCCACCAACCCCTTGGTTTCCAAAATCTCTGCAGAATGCTTCAAGGTCAAAGAGCACAGTGATCTTCATTGCCCCCTATTAGCCTTGACAAATTTGGTTTGCCTTCCTATTACCTCCCCTGGTTTGACCACCATGGAACCTAGATCCAACTCCGGACACCTCTTGTCTCACCCGACAGGCATGTAATACTCGAATATACAAAATCTCAAGCTAACTGCTTGGTTTCTCCGGTTCCCTTAGTAGCCAGACAATGCTCTCATCACCTGTCTGCCGTATAATCCTGACTTCCCATAAAAATTCGACAAAGAAAACCTATTCTAGTAAATGGAAAAGGTTTACCATTTGGGCTCAGCAGCGTAAACTTGACCCCCTTTCAGCCTCTTTATCACATTTTAGATTTCCTTTCTCACCTTTTTCAAAATGGCACTAGTACCTCAACCATTATGTTGCAGTTAGCAGCAATTTCTAATTACCATACAGGATTGAATGGCGCATCCATAGCTTCTCACAAGTTGATCAAGGCCTTCTTAAAAGGGGCATTCCTTCTAAAGCCTCCTTTTAAAGATCCTACAAGTCCATGGGACCCAAGTTTAATGTTGCAATCTCTCACACAACCTCCCTTTGAAGCATTAGGTACATGTATGCCATGGATAAGACTATAAAAAAAAATTGACAGTATCTCACATTCATGGATGAGTGCATAAAATGTATACGATACAACCTACACTGATGGATTACATTACAGTGACCATGAAACACTGACAAACCACTTTCAGTTAAGCCATGAAAAAGAATAACTTATTACTCCAGGGATAATTCAAAGGGGGATATTATAGGGTGTCTTCCTGTCACCGCTGCTTGCTTCTTAACCCATTAAGTTGTGTACTTAACAGATTAGGTCATGTCTACGATTTAGCTCCCAGAAAACAAAAGTGTAAAGACTTCTCACCTTCTTTTTGTACACGATTTAAAACTGTATAGTTCATTTAGATGAGGAACTGAAAACACAACTTCAAGTGGTCAAAACTTTTTCAGATGATGTAAGAATGTCATTTGGTCTTGATATATGAGCAGAAGCAACCTTTAAAGCAAGAAAGTTTCAGCACCTAGAAAACATCGGTTTGGGACAGGAATTTGATATAAAAGAAGTTGAGCAAGTGGGTGTATAAGTATTTGGGAATTGATGATGGATCACCAGTAAAACATGAACAAGTGCAAATAAAACTTAGTAATATTTTAGAAGACTTGAATTAATACTGAAAACAGCATTGACATCTGGGAACAAGTCCAAGCTATAAACTAATTTGCTCTTGCTGTCCTAATTTACAGTTTTGGCATGATTACCTGGCCCCAAAAGGTGTTGCATAGGTTGGACAGGAAAACAAGAAGGATGCTTCATGCTCATCAAATGATTTATAAAAATCACTGCATACCAAAATGATATATTCCCCTTCTGAAGAAGGTATGGTCTTCCTCGAAACTGATTACATGTATTGGTCTGCAATTGTGGGACTGCATACATATCTGCTGACCTTACAAGACCCAAATGTAATGAATGTTTTGAAACATGAGGAGAATAAGTCTAAGATGACTTCCCTGCTTAGTTTAGCAGAAGCATATCGGTGTTAAGTGGGAATGGAAATCAGACCAGAAGTAGATAAAAATCAGACAGCAACTGAATGTGCCAAAAAACAAAAGAATGTAAGGTGAAGGATCGGATGAGATGTCAGGAAATGTGGAAAATGCATAAATATAGTTGCAAGTATAGAAAACTCTTGGAAAAACCTCATGTTGATTAGGATCGAATGCAGTAATAGCTGAAAAGTGAATTTAAAACAAAAGATGGAAGGTTAATATTGACGGCCCACGATAATGGACTACATACGCGTTGGTTTACAGAATCCATTGAACACATGGAAGAAATAGACCAATGTAGGCTTTGTAAAACAAAACTGTAAATAGTTGCACATCTTGTTGCTGGTTGTGATATAATATTGGCAGGGGGGACTGTATACTGAGAGGCATAATAATGTGGCAAAACTGTTGCATTGGAGATTGTGCAAACATTATAATATTGAAGTAGCGGAAAAAAACACTGGAAACATGAGCCACAAAGCATCATAGAGAATTATGAAGCTTTATATCACATGGGATCATCCTTTACCAGTAGTTCAAAAATAGATATGAGAAAACCAGATATAGCAGTCCATGAAAAGAAGACAACAGTAGCATTGATCATTGAAATTGCTACACGCAGTGACTACAGTACCTTATGTACAGAGAGAGACACGGCCATAAAATACCAGGATGCACAGACAGAAACGAGGCAGTGTGGAAGAAAGATACTTAGACAGTTCCAGTAGTAGTAGGAGCAACTGGTCTTAAAAATAAATAACTAAAAAATAAAAAAAGAATTTATAGTCGTACTTCGATATGTTACTGATACATGTAACATAAATTGCAGGAGTCATTGGCACATTGAGAGTGCTGCAAAGAGCACTTCTGGCTAATATCAAAGATTGAAACAGTACTAATTTCATGAACTTTATCATACTCTGACTTAAGAATGGGGTTCATGCCCATCATGGTATTAGAAACACGAAAGACTTGAAATTAAGAGGTAAGAAAACCTGCTACTAGAAAATCGTGTATTAGCAAATGGCAGAGTTTTTTTATTTGGTGCCAACAGCATACCCAGCACCCATTCAGAGTTAGTTTCTCTGGTTTTACATTGCATGAGCTACTGCCCTGTAGCCTACTCCTGTCAATGTTTGTCAGCCATTTCAGCGTGTCTGCCCATGGACCCCCCCCCTCTTTCAATGCAATTCCATGACAAAATATGTTTGAAAGGGGTTTTGCATAAAAGACCTTTAAGAAAACTGGTGACTTCTCCATAGGATCTTAATTTTATTTTAGAAATACTAAAACTTACTCAGTTTTAACCAGCTGATCAGGTTAACTTGAGGTTCTTAACATGGAAAATGTATTACTGATTGCTCTGGCTCTGCAAGAAGAGTATTGCAATTGCAAGCTCTTATGGTAAAAGTCAACCCTATCTCATTTTCCACAGAGAGAGAGTTTCATTGAGAACTCATCCTTATATGCCTAAAGTGGTATTGGAGTTGGCTTATAGCCAAACTATCCAGCTTCCTATTTTCTTTTCTGAACCCAGAATTGAGGGAGAGAGGATACTTCAGAGCCTTGGCTTCATCTGTCGCTTTTTTTTTATTTTGGAAAGGGTTGGAGTCTTGACATATTCTAGAAGGGGCGGCTTGGTCCTCTCTGCATACTTTTACAAAGCACTACAAACTTAATTGTTTCTCTAGGTATAGACCAGGCTTTGCTAGGACCATTTTCCAGGGACACTGACCCTTTCCTGTCCATGTTCCAAATTATGTAAGCTAGGGTAATCTACCTGTATGGCTTAGGCTACTGCGTCAGTGATTAATATGATGACCATAGTACAATTGTTTAAGTAAACTTACCGTAACAACATATGCTCAAATGATGACTATTGCAGTAGCCGCTCTCTCTCGCCCTCCACCCCCTTTAGTTTTTTGAATATGGTGTTTTGTCAGGGTGTGGAAATATGTATTTTTTATTCCAAGCTATGTCCTCTAAGGACTCGGCTTCCTCTATCTATTGGCACCCAAATCTGTCTTTTTAGACAACTCAGCTCAAGCTCCCTAAAGGTTTGTGCGCATGGAAAGTACCCAAAGGTTTGGAAGCTGATTGGCTATTGTATCTTGTCAAGATATAACCCATATAGCTTAGGCTTCTGCAGCAATGATCATTTAAGCATCTACTGTATGATAAGTTTACTTGCATAACTGTATCTTCTTCATGGTCTTAAAGGTTTTCTTTCTCCAACCTTATAAAAATGTTAGCTGCCAGAAATAGATATGGTTAGTCTGTATTTTCACTGATAGCATCAAATCTATGCAGCAAATTCATCTTAAACTTAAGGCATACTCCTAGTAGAATAGTTTTCAAATAGTTCAGGTTCTGAAGAAGTCTTTACCTAGATAAAAGTGCTAAACTGCTTTCACTTGCTATCACTTGCTATTTTTGCTGCTTGTTGATTTTAATAAATCGTTTGGTGATATTTCTATGCTGTTGGTACTGGTCTTTTTGGGCACCTGGATCTCCACTCAAGTTTTTCATATATATATATATATATATATATATATATATATATATATAGAGAGAGATGTGTATATATATATATATATATATATATATATATATATATATATATATATATATATATATATGTATTTGTGTGTGTTGTGTATGTATATACATATATATAGATATAGATATATATGTATATGTGTGTGTTGTGTATGTATATATATATATATATATATATATCTATATGCAAAGCAAACTTTAACACCAAGCACAAGAAGCAAGGCAATGAATCAGTAGTTTGAGCACTTTTGTTCCTTTATTCATTGTCTTGGAACTTCATCAGAAAATAACATCATAAATAGGTAAAAAATCACTCAAACAATAAATAAAGTGAACCAATCAGATAGTTGAAAATACAGTTGTGGTCATATTGAGTTACAAACCAATCCCATAGCATTGAAAACCCATCACCTAGCAATGAAACAGTAGTAAAGACTGGTACTGGCCAGTCCCATAGCTTCCCAACAGTAGGAGCATAATTCAGTTTTTAGTAATGAATTCTTGGCTATTGCACATCTTTCAGTGTGATGTAACTTAAATCAGAAAAGTAAAATACCGTCACAGCATGGTTATTAAATTAGAAAGTTAAATATAAAAAATAAGTGTCCGTAGACAGTGCTTCATATTGTAGTGTAGTCACTTTATTGCTCAAGCTTTTTAACTATTTATTACAGGCATTCTCAATTAACTTTGTATTTTCTGATGAAGTTCCAAGACACTGAATAAAGGAACGAAAGTACTCAAACTACTGGTTCATTGACTCGTTTCTTGTTTTTGGTATTAGTTTGCTTTGTGTATTGATTTTTATTTACTTTTTAGTGCAATTTTAGTCATATTTATATATATATATATATATATATATATATATATATATATATGTATATACACACACACACACGCACATAAATGTACACGTAAATGCATATATATGGATGTGTGAATGGTGAAGCCTGAAAAAATGGTATTCTTTGTCATATTTATGCAAGTCAGTGGAGTGTGTTTGAAACCAGAAGAGTTTGATGTTCTACATTAAGAAGGTGTCCCCTGCACCCTTGTGGCAGAAGAGTGTGGATGTATAGCCTTGTCTGAGCTGGGGATTTCTGGAGGAAGGATCATTGTGTGATTTCCGATTGACACACTAGTTTAAAACAGTTTAATCTAGCCTGCATACAAGCCTCACATTCACATGGTTTCTGGCTCAACTTACCAGAGCTGCTTTGTGTTTGGCATCCTTTGCCAGAGGTCCAAAATGTTTCTGCTTGAATCCAAGGCATCCAAAGCTAAGAACAAGAAATTATGCTTATTTTGAGTTTGATCTACACTTTTTCATCTGCATTTTACTGTTTTACTGCATTAATTTGTGCTTTTTGACTGTTTTTATTATTTGTCCTTGCTTATTACCTGCATTTGTATTGCACTGAAATATTGCTTAGTTAGCATAGACTCTATCTAGACTTGCTGAATCTAGCTTGTTTTTCACACATTTGAACTCTAATCCAACCATCTTACATTAAGAAGGGCTTCCCTGAACCCTTGTGGCCTAAGAGTGTAGCTATAGCTTTGCCTGAGCTGGTGGATTCTGGAGGAAGGATCATGGTGTGATTTCCTATTAGTAAACTAGTTTATATTTTTCTTAATTTTTGACTGTATATAAGCCTTGACTTTGTGTAGCAGCGCACTGCACAACAGGGGTTAGTGGTGCCTTGTAAATATGCAAACTCCAAGTAATGATTTTTCCCTAGACACCAGTCAGTGAAACTCCCAGGTTCCCTGCTGCTCTGCCGGCAATGCAGCTGTGCACTTCTGCACTGCAGGCAACTCAGCTAAGCACTGAGCAGCATCACCTTACTTTCCATCCCTAATGTTCTGTAGAATAAGTCCCCTTGCTTATCCCAGAGTAACAGCTGATCTTATTTGCCCTCTCAGACAGTAGTACTTAAGAATTACCTTCTCCTACGGACAATCAGTTTCCCAACATTTCTCCAGCCAGCCTGATTGATATTGGGCATCTTGAGACAATCTAACAGTTGCCTCCTGCATAGTGACAACCATTTGCTCCTAAAGCAAACCAATACAGTATGTGAGAGATGTAGCTATACCATGAAACTAGAATTAGTCCTTTCACGTAACAATAAACAAGACCATAAACAGGTTGTCAACACACACTCCTCTCTACTCACACAAGGTAAGGTCAAGCCACCTAAACCTACATACTCGGAGGTACTTAGAGCCTACCGAAAGACCAGAGACCTCCCAAACACAACCTATACGTACTGGTACACAGAATCTACCATTACACATAATACACATGTCAGTATCTCATCAATTAAGCACTTAAGGCAAAACACCTCAAAACCTAATGTCCTAGTCATAGGTGACTCAGTAGTGAGACACACAGATGCCCCCTTCACCAGGTTGGGCAAGAAGGCCATGGTCAGCTGCCTGTTGTGCCAGGATCCATCAAGTCACATATGTACTCAAGTCACTCAAATGGAGGCATGGCCAGGATGCTGTTGGGTTATCAGATTTTACCAGCTGTGTTGATGTTCATCGTGTTACACTGCTGCAGTCATCACACTTGGGTTATCCTGCCGTCAGGTGGTCCCGCAGTCGGCCAGAGTTTCAAAGTCTTGGTCCGGTGTCGGTTGCTGTCGCTTCTTCCCTGACATCAGTGCGCCAGGGGTATATAAGATGCATCTGACACCATTTTCTTCAGTCTTTCTTGCTGCGCAGTGCCCGAAGCAGAAGCAGTTCGCAAGTGCCGGTCGGCCTACTCCTGAGATTTTCAAATAGAATTTCAGACCAAAGTCTTCATAAAGCTAAGTAGCCCGTTGGGGAACCTTTTCTTGCATCAGTCCAATGTCAAAAAAAGTTAACAATTGCATTTCTTGTGGGAAGCAAATACCTCATAAGGACTTTCATTCTTATTGTATTCCTTGCCTAGGCCCAGACCATGATGTCACAGGTTGTCGGTTTTGTGCTAGGTTTAATAAACGAACTATTAAACGTCGGTTTGATTTCGCCCGACAGTATTTTGGTAGGAAATTTAATTATACCATGCCGTCGGAGCAACCGACGACCGGAATGCATAAAAAATGCAAAGATAAGGACAGGCAGCCGAGATCCAATCCGGACTCTGAAGCCTCTGCTAGGCCAGTCGCCGGTTCTCCGGTTTTCAGTGAGGCACCTACGCCTGATGACCATTGATTCAGAACCCCAGGCAACATTCGATTCCCAAACAGAGATTGCTAGACCTCCTCAACCTTTACCTTTAGGCCCTTCCGACTCCATGCCTGAAGGAGATTTCGGTGCAGTTGAAATGCCTTCAGTTGCAGAAGGTGTCTTCAGACCGACTACACTCACTATTAAATCCTATGCAAAACTGAAAACTCCTTTAAAAACAAAGAAGACTGTACAGCAGTCTCCAGTACAAGGCCCCATGCCTACGAAACAGATGCTTAAGATGGCTGAAGACTTAATTACCCTAATCAGGGGTTCCCATCCCCCTCCTGATAAAAGGCCAAGGCAGGAGGAGGACGACGCTTCCTCTGACCAGGTTTCAATTTCCTCAGACTCTTCTGAGGAACAGGAATATTCCTTTCCCCCTTATGAAGATTCTGATGCTGAAGAGTCTATCCCTTCTGCATCTCCCCCAGAAGACTACTCTTTTGGGGGAACCTTACATACTATGAGGGAACATTTCGACTGGGAAGGCCAGGATTACTCTGATTCTTAGAAAAGGCTCCGAGAGTTCCTTTTACTACCCCAGCACAGACCACTTGCTATTCCACCTGTTAGACATTGTGGATGATGTTTATTCAGAATCTAGCCTTAACCCAGATTCACTACCTCCTGCACCAGCCAAACCAGAGAGATACTACAGAGTCCCTGTCTCACACAAATTCCTGTATAAAAGCCCTGTTGCTGACCCAGAAACCATTTCCCAGGGTCCCAAAGAGGTTAAGGCCTGTATTGCTAAAAATCCTGTGCCCTCTGAAAGGGATTCTAGAGCACTAGACAGATGGGGAAAGAAAGTATATACCTCAGCTACTCTAGCTATGAGGGCCTTAAATTGTCAGTTTCACATGCTGAAATATCAACAATATCTGATGTCTCAATTAAAACAAAAAATGCTCGCACATACAGAACAGCCAGATTACAAGGAAATGCAAGATTTGTTGCATTCAGCTGAACAAGTGGGAAAACATACTTTGCAATGTGGATTTGATTCATTGGAAGCTTCTTGTAGAGCAGCAGTGACAGGGTCTGTCATATGTAGGCATGCTTGGTTAAAAGAACAAACTTTACTTGATCCTGTTAAAGCAAAGTTATTGGATGCACCTTTACAGCAGGATGTTTTATTTGGTGTAAAAGCAGAAGTTGTTTTAAAGAAAATGGAGGATAAGGCAAAATCTATGCAGACGGTCAAGGATTTTTTTACAGGTTCAACCCCTTTGTTTCAGCAGAAATTGGCCAACCAAAAACTGGTCCTTTCCAGCTTCTGCCAGACCACAGAGGGGCAGATACAGACGCCCAAGGGACAGAGGCCAGCCACAAGGCTCTTATCAGCCTCGACAATGGGGTGCCACAACCCAAAAAGGAGGAGAAGACAGGTCTCAAACTACCAGAAGACAAACACAATGACTTACCCCTCAGACTACCAAGCAAAACCCTCTTGGCAGCTCCCTTGGGGGGGAAACTAGCACTTTTTGCAGACAATTGGCACATCATCACAAAAAGACAAATGGGTCCTAAATATTGTATCTCAAGGATACAGATTCCACTTTCACACTTTGCCAAGGATAAAAGGAATGCCAAACCTGCCACCAAATCAATGGGCAGATGCTCAAAAGCAAATTTCAGCCCTCATGGACATGAGAGCCATTCAGCAGATTCCTATACAGGAGCAACGACAAGGATTTTACTCAAGACTGTTTCTAGTTCCCCGAAAGGACAAAGCCTGGAGACCCATTCTGGACCTCTCAATTCTAAACACATACCTGGAAGTACCCAAACTCAAGATGCTAACACTACAGCAACTTCTTCCCATGCTGGGCAAGAAGGCTTGGCTAGTAACGGACCTCAAGGAGGCATACCTGCATGTCCCTATCAGACAAAATTGAAGAAGATACCTCCAATTTATTGCAGGTTCAACCCATTACCAATTCTCTGCACTGCCCTTTGGCTTATCTACTGCACCCAGGGTCTTCACAAAATGCCTGGCACCAGTAATTGCATACTGCAGACAGAGGGATTCAAATATATCCATACCTGGACGACTGCCTTATTCAAGCAGAAAGCAAGGAGCAACTTAGGGGGAGGGGTGACCCCTGTCCTAGACATGCACTCCTTTTTGGGTGGACTAGCCTTCCAACTGATGGAGAAGGCTTTTGCTGCTGCTGGTGATAGCGAACTGTCTATACCTCCGCCCTCCTCTAGTACACTGGTTTCACAGGTCGCACCTAGCGGACACCGGGTGCAAGAGCCGCAGGACATATTCCCTCAGGAATCCCCTTTTCTGCTGTCTTCTCCAGCTTCTCTCACTGAGGAGGTCCACCGGAAAAGTTAGTGTAAGAGGAAGCACATGGACTCCACAGAGGAGTCCCTCACCGAAGAGACAGATTTAGATGAGGGGGAAGGATCCCCTTGGTCACCTTCTGAGGTATTTTTTGGTGATATCCTCGAAATCCTGAAACAGCGCGGTGACTGGCAGTCCTCTAATCTGACCTCTGATGAATCTGTGTTCCTGCAGGCTTTTTGTGCCTGGCCCCCTACCTCCTGGGTTACTCCACCTGCTGATGAACTTGTCCGGCTCATCGTACAGCATGCTTGGAAGGCTCCTGATACCATCAAAGCTATTTCCCGGAGGCCAGATAAGATTTTGTCACCTCCTGCTTCAGATCCCCATTGGTCCAAAGGTCTTCCTGTGGATGCTTTGGTGGTGGCGGCTGCAACAAAAAAGGATCTGGCAGAAGAAGAAAGCCAGACTGTCCATCCGCCTAACAGAGTCCCGGGCCCTGGTCAGGATAGAGAAGTGCACCTTTGCTTCAGCGACCTTTGCTATCAGGTCCCTGAATTATATGGCACATTTTACTAGGCCTCAAAGGAATCTGGTTTCTGAGCTCTCTGAAACCTTGGCCGGTGCCATATCTGATGAGGTCCGTGACAAAGTGGCCTCTCAGCTGGCTGCCATTGAATCTATATCAAACTCCTCTATGCGACTGATATTTCACACATCAGAAGGAGCAGCTAGAGCAGCGGTCTTGAGACAACACGCCTGGATGCGCTTGTGCAACTTTGCAGAACCCTTTAAGTCTTCTTTTCTTAATGCCCCCATTGAGGCCTCCTCGTTTTTTGGGCCGAAAGTTAAAAGCACACTGGCCAGATGTGAACAGGATGGTAAGACCCTTTCTGCTGTAGGTGTCCATTATTCTTCCCCTCAACGTGCTTTCTCCCGAAACCAAAATAGTGGGAAGATATGGTTCAAGAAATCTCAGGGTCCTTTCCCTGACACACAGGTCGAGTTCTCCCCCAGAGGCAGAGGGGGAAACTCACAGGGAAGATGCTCCTTTCGAGGCAGAGGGGGTCCGTGTAACCAGGGTTCCAGGGATTCTTTCCCTGGTCAACCCTACCAGAGCTCCTGAAGAGCAGCCCAACTCCTTTCCTCTGGAGGTGGTTGGGGGACGTTTCTCCTTGTACCCTTCTGCCTGGCTAACCATCACCACCGATTCTTGGGTACAAAGGATTATAACCAGAGGTTATCCATATCCTCTTCGATCTTTGTCCCGTCCCTTCAAAAAATCTTCCCAACATTCCACCCAGTCAAAGGGAAGAAGCAGCACTAGAGATAGAAAAGCTGCTAAGAAAGAGAGTCATCCAAATAGTCCCTCCAGACCAGATAGGATCTGGATTCTACTCAAGACTATTTTTGGTGCCAAAGAAAACCGGGGACTGGAGACCAATTTTGGATCTCAGTGTATTGAACAAGTTTGTAAGAATACAAAAATTCCGGATGGTCACAGTACAGTCTATCCTCCCGCTTTTGGATAAAGACGATTGGATGTGCACTATACATCTTCAAGATGCGTATTACCACATAATGGTGGGCAGGCCATCAAGAAGATTTCTGCGCTTCCATGTGGGAGCCAGTCACTACCAGTTCAGTACTGCCCTTCGGACTCTCTACAGCCCCCAGAGTGTTCACAAAGTGCATGGCAGTTGTCACAGCTCACTTGTGACTTCAAGGATTCCAGGTGTTTCCATACTTAGACGACTGGCTCATTTCCGCCCCCACCAGACATCTACTGGAAAAAGCCCTGGCATACTCTCTTCTCACTGCTCAAAGTTTAGGCATAACCATAAACTGACAAAAATCCAATCTCATCCCATCTCAGTAGACAGAATTCATAGGGGTTATCTTGGACACAAAAAACTGCAGAGCTGCTATTCCAGAGCACAGAATTCTAAGGGTAAAGCAACAGCTAATTCCAATCCTTTCAAGGGAAAAATCCATGGCTCTCTCGGTTCTACAGCTGTTGGGTTCCATTGCAGCCTCCATCACCATTGTTCCCCTGGCCAGGTTTCACATGAGGCTTCTACAATGGCTACTGCTCACCCAATGGTATCCTTTTCAGCATCCTCTTTCAGCCATGATTCGAGTAACCCACAGGCGCAAACAGGATTTAAATTGGTGGATGACACACAATCTCTCACAATGGTATCTCCCCTTCTCCCCCCAGCAACCCAAGGCCACAGTGACCATGGACGCCTCCCTGATGGGGTGGGGGGGCTATGTCAGGGAGACACAGTCCAAGACACTTGGTCCGAACTGGAGGCCCATCTGCTTATAAATGTTCTAGAGCTGAGGGCAGTGCTTCTGGTGTTGCAAGCATTCCATCCCCTGCTGCCATCTGGGACAATTGCATTTCAATCAGACAGCATGGCGGTGGTCTGGTACATCAGCAAGCAAGGTGGAACCAAATCTTACCCCCTTTGTCGAGAGGCCATGAAGATATGGCAATGGGTGATGGCTACCAGCAGTTTTCTTCTAGCAACACACATTCCCGGGAGTTCCAACTTGATAGCAGACAGACTCAGCAGGTGCATTCTTCAACATCATGAGTGGTCCCTGAATCCCTTGATAGCGGCAGAGATCTTCCACCGCTGGGGCCGTCCTTGCGACCTCTTTGCATCCCCGACCAAGTACAAATGCAGCAACTACTTTGCCCTGATTCCCTCTCCGGGGCAGTCACCCAGGGATGCTCTAGTCCACGATTGGCCCTCGGGTCATCTTTATGCATTTCACCCTTTCCTCTCATTCCCCAGTTTCTGAAGAAAGCCCGTTGGTTGAAGAGCAAGATGATCCTCATAGCACCATATTGGCCTTGACAGATTTGGTTCCCCTTCCTTTGGCATCACCTGCTAGATCATCAATGGATTCTCCATCCAACCCCGGAGTTGATCTCACATCCACGGAACCTGATTCATCCCAACTTGAACAGCCTGAAGCTCATGGCTTGGCTACTCCAATTCCTTTGATTGCCAGGCAGAATGATCTTTCTTTACCAGTACGTTATTTTCTTATTGCTTCTCATAAGTCTTCCACTAGAATTACTTATCTGAACAAGTGGAAAAGATTTACTTGTTGGCTGAAAGATAAACAAGTAGACCCCTTTTCAGCACCAGTGTCGATAATACTAGACTATCTGGCCGACCTTTTTCAATCGGGTCTATCGGCCTCTACCATTACAGTTAATTTGGCTGCAATTTCTAATTTCCATGAGGGTGTCCAAGATTCCTGTCTTATGTCCCATAAATTGTGCAAGACCTTCATGAAAGGTGTGAATCATCTGAAGCCACCTTTTAGAGAACCTATTCAGCCATGGGATTTATCATTAGTTCTACAAGCTCTGACAGTGTCACCTTTCAAACCAGCCTCTTCTTGTGACCTCAAGTATTTGTCATGGAAATCCTTGTTTTTGGTCGCCATTACTTATGCCAGGCGTATTTCTGAGCTTCAAGCTTTATGTATCAAGGGTCCATACTTGATTTTTCATAGAGAAAAATTGCCAGTTTTCTTTCCCAACCATTCAAACAGAGGAGAGTATTGCCTACATACCCTAGATATCCACAGGTAAATCTGTTTTTACTTAAGACTAAACCCTTTCGTAAATCTGACCAGTTATTTTTGGCCTTTTCTGGACCTAGATTAGGATCTGCTGTTGCTAAGGAGCTTTTCTTCCCGGGCCTCCACTGAAAATGGACTTGTATGCAGTTGGACTAGCCCGGTCAACAAATGTAAAATAAAATAAATAAACATTAGCTAGATAGTTGAAGGACTGTGTGACCTTCATTTATACACAACATAATATCTCGTTGTCTACTACCATGAAAGCTCATTCAACAAGGTCGGTGGCAACTTCTGCTGCCTTCCATGCCAGGGCTTCTTTACATGACATCTATGCAGCTGCAACTTGGGCTACACCTCATATCTTCATCAATCATTACAAATTGGATTTGGCCTCCAGGGGAAGAGCATCTTTCGGTTCTGTGGTGCTCAGGAATGTCCTTCCATGAGAGCCTCCCAGGAATAGAGGTAGCTGGGGACTCTGTCCCATGCATAAGGAATGAACGAGGATTAACAATATCAGATAAAGAAGTCTTACCATAACGTTTCATCTGTATTGTTGATCCTCGTTCAGTCATTACGACCCTCCCTCCTTCCCCCTCCTGTGGTTTCTAGTGGATCTCACCATCCGGTTCTCTTAGGTTATTTGACCAGAGGTAGCCTCTACCTTCTTTGACTTGCAAACTCAATCTGAGTTAACAGGGAGAGGGGGATTGTGGGTAACAGTTTAGCTCGAGAGTTTGAAGCTGACGGGAGCTTGGAAAATGGCTGGCTCGGTTCTGAGGTCGGAACCGATATCCATGCGTAATGACTGAACGAGGATCAACAATACAGATGGAATGTTATGGTAAGACATAACTTCTTTTTCCCTGAAACGATAAGCTGAAAGGAATGGATGGAAAACTAATGAGAGGAAAATGAAGGAAACGTGACTCATTTTGACATCAATTTGTTAAACTGTTGTAAACCTAATTCTGCATGATGAGTTCTTTTTATGTGTCTCTTAAACCTTCTTTTCCCAAAAAAGGAAGCCTTGAATGCATGCTTCACTATAAGGTAATTGTTTTTCTTTCACTCCTTTTTATTCATTTGCTTATACTTATTTTCTAGCTTAATATTTATTATTAGTATATGTTTATTATATTTAGATGTATATTTATCATTATTTTATTAATATATTTAGATTCACTAATTATGTTAATATTTTATGTATATATATATTCTATCACTTGGTGCTGGCTTTTCATGCAGGTTTTCTATACTCATTACTATAATCTCATGATTTTGTATTTAAAGTTTTAGAATGCAACCTTTAAAACTGCTTTTCTGATGTATGCTGTTCTTGCTAAACTGTAGTGGTGCTTCTTAGGTACTGCATATATAATTTATTTACAGAGACTCGTGTATAGGTTAAAATATATATTTAACTGTTTGCATTTTCCATTTTAGAAGTGTAATAGTTGGTTTGTGGGATGTTTTATTTGGTTTAATTCATTAGTTTTGTAATGTACTTGAAATACGTTGGGGGGGTTGGTGGTAGGTTGTAAGGTTCGGGTTAAGTCCTATTTCGTTTGCGCTGCTTCATCTCTCTGGTGCTTATGGCGATTTTTGTCTTTGTTGTGTCATGTGTTAAGTATCTTGTTCACGGATCTTAGGCTGGATTGTCTTTTTTTATTTGTTGAGTGTGATTACTTTTTTTATGTTGGCACTGGTCGGGTTGTTGTGGAATTTTTAATTATGCTTTTTATAGTTGTGTTGGTTTAAAGTGAGTGTTGGTCTTATGTTCGTTGGCAGATGAATTTAGTGCACTTTATGAATGTTTAGCAGTTTGCACTCTCAATGGCTTTAATTATATGAGGCTTGAGCATTGGCCATTGCTTGGTGAAGCTTTTTGATCGAATTCTTAATAAATTTAAATACCCACCATTATTGCGAGCATTCTGACATCATGACTTGTTCTTGGCTTCCTTGTTGGCGAGCAGGTTGAATTACTAATGTGGAGTTATCTTGGTAGCTATGGTATGTTTCTGGTCAGTTCTTTCTGAGTTCCATGTTTTACTCACTCAATTACTTTTTATTGGTAGGACTGATTGATTCTTTTGTTCAGGCTTACTGAAACGTTATGCTGAGGGGTGGGGTGGGCAGAGCATTACTGTGCAACTCCAACGAAATATAAGACAGTTTGCTATGGTACAATTTGAACAAACTGAATGTGCAGTGTGAACTGCAGAGCTCTATTAACAGGTGGAATTTACCCCTTTTAATATTTTGGAATAAGAATTTGAATCGGTTTTCTAAATAGGGGATGGATAAGGACTCAAAGGTAGGAATAACAATTGAATACTGTTTTATGAATGCAGAGAGCAGCTGGTTTTGCTTTGATTTTCATTTTATAAATGGAATGTGATTTGGAATTCAAACACTTGTCATTGTTTTGTGAACACTATCTTTAATGTATACTCAGTGTTTGGTAGTTATTCAAGATGTTATAAAGACCATATCTAGGCTATTGGGTAGAGATCTGGACATTCTGTGGAGGTTTATAAAATTGAGAGGTATGGTAGAAGTTTATCAGCAACAGATTTTTAAAAATATGTTGTACTTTACTCTCTTTCATGGTTGGATATAAGTAATATTCAATTGTAAGGGATCATTCCTTCATCTGCATTCATATAAATATGACTCTGTCATTGTCCATGCTGGTGTGAATGACCTGAGACGTACCTCCCTGGACTACATGAAAAGAGACATAGAGGAGCTCTCTGAGCATGTAGCCCAGGCCGGTATGACCCTGACCTTGAGTAGCATCTTACCCTCACCAAGAATGATGCCACAATATGAAGACAAGATGATCAATTTCAACAATTGGCTTAAGTATTGGTGTCATTCAAAGGGGATCCAATGCCTGTCAGCCTGGGATGACATGCTCGACAAGCCACGATGCTTCGCTATGGACGGCTTGCACCTGTCACCCCTGGGCTTTTGGATATTGGCAAAGGCTCTTGCTACCCCATAGTGCCTTTTTAGGCAAGGCTCAAAAGACAAACCCACCTCCATAGGTATCACAAGGGATAAGAAACTAAGAGTAATGCTACTCAGTGCCAGAAGTCTAAACCTCAAGATGCACGCACTCAAAACTCTCCTTAGCATGGAGAACATCGATATCTGTGCAGTAACAGAAACCTGGTTCAAGGCTCCTGAGAGCACCCCAGCACTACCAGGTTATACCTCATGCCATGCTTTTCGGCCCCAAAACTTGGACCGAACCACAAAAGGAGGGGGAGTATCAATATTCGTCAAAGATACCCACACCTCCAGGTTGGTGGCACAGCACGAAGCATCAGAGACTGTCCATGTGCAACTAACAGTGGGTAAAACTGCCTTCCAGTTTATAGCCTGTTACAGACCACCCTCCCAAACCCAGGAACCCCACTCGGCCTTCCTGAGAACACTGGAAAATATGAAGGTCTCTCCAAACACCATTATATTGGGCGACTTCAACTACCCAAACATAGACTGGGAGTATTACTCTAGCTCCAACACCCTAGCCCAAAGGTTCCTAGAATTTATAAACTCAAATGCTATGGAACAACTTGTTACCACTCCCACAAGAGGGGAAAACATACTGGACCTGATCATCACCAACATGGGGACTCTATGCTCCAGACCAGAAGTGTATCCCTCACTGGTAAGATCAGACCATAAACTAATCTCACTGGATATTCACATCCCGACCCCACCCCCTGCCCAGAAAACCACAGTGAAAAACTTCTCTAAAGCAAATTTCACACTCCTCAAAACCAAGGTGGAATCCTTCAAAGCCCCCGGGCCTGTGGAAAATACGGCCCAGACTGCAGAATCCTTTATAAACACATTCCATGAACACCTTCAGGAATGCATGGATCTTGCAATCCCATATAAAACCAAGACCCAATCCTCCAAAGGCAGACATCCTGTCTGGTGGACCCCAGCCATAAACAAACTATGCAATAGAAGGAGGAAGCTACTACATGATAGAGCAAAATCCCAAAAAGGGAAGGCATCTCTGATCAGTATTAGCAAAAAACTACAGGCACTCATAAAATCGTCTAAGGCCAGCTTCAAGCGAAAAATTGCACAGGACACTAAGGATAATCACAAGGCTTTCTTTAGTTATGTTAGGAACCTGGGTTGGAATTCCCAGATATGCTCAGAATTAGTCCAAAATGACAAAAAATACACCGAACCCACAGACATTGCCAACATCCTAGCTGACAGGTTCAGCGCAAACTCCCCACCAAAAGGGCAAATATCTATCCCAGCAGAGTGCTGCCCCTGACATCTCAGATGCTCAGGTAAGAGCCGCCTCTCCAAAGCAAAAACACAGCATCAATGGGATCAGACGGTGTCCCGGGCTGCATCCTACATGAACTCCAAGAAGAGCTAAACCCAAACATAAAACTACTGTTCAATCTCAGCCTTACTACAGGATATGTACCCAAAGAATGGCGTACAGCAACAGTGGTCCCTCTCCACAAAGGTGGTGCCTCAATGGATCCTGGAAACTATCACCCCATAAGCCTGACTAGCTTGGTCTGCAAAGCTATGGAAAGGATCATCATGGACCTCATAAATAAAGATATTGGGGACCTACAGACACTGGATCCTACCCAGTTTAGCTTTGTTAAGGGCAGATTCTGCCTCTTAAACCTGGTTGATTTCTTTGAAACAGTCACCAAGGCCATTGATGAGGGGAAGGTGGTCCACATAGCCTACCTGGACCTCGCAAAAGCCTTTGATACAATACCCCACTCGGGCATTATAGATAAGCTCACCAGCTTAAATATAAACCCCTATGTCACTAGATGGGTTGCAAACTAGCTCAAGGACAGAACCCACATGGTTAGAATTGCTGGAGGCATGTCAGACTCCAAACCAGTTACAAGTGGCGTCCCACAAGGCTCAGTCCTGGGACCTCTCTTGGGTATATATTTCTCGGAGGTACAGGTCAACACAGAAGGACTGTGGCTGACCAAGTTCGCAGATGACTGCAAACTGGGTGCCATAATCGACTCTCCAGCCGACACAAGCATCCTCCAAAAAGGCCTCATAGAAACAGACAACTGGTGCCAGAGCCATTGCCTCAAGCTAAACGCCAAAAAGTGTATAGTCATCCCCTTTGGCAAAAACAAAGTGCCCACAAATTACCACATCGGTGGTAATCCATTAAGTACAGAAGAAGTAATTGGGGACCTGGGGACCCAAGTTGATAGCAATCTCTCATTTGACAACCACGTGGCCAAAGTGGTTAGAAGAACATTTTATATAGCCCACGTAATCATGAAGGGATTCACATCTAGATCAAGGGAGGTCATCGTGCCTCTTTACTCATCCCTCATCAGGCCCATAATTGAGTACAATGCCCCTTTTGGGATGTACCTTACCAGACACCTGCAGCAACTGGAAAGACCCCAAAAGTACCTCACCAAGAGGATCAAAGGGCTCAAACAGATGCCATATGCTGCCCGTTTAAAGAAACTCCAGCTCTACTCAGTGGCATACCGCCTGCTCAGAGGCGATCTGTGCCTGACGTGTATAAAGCCATGTCCAACCCAGAATTAATGGACATGCTGCACCTCAGAAAATCCAAATCCCATCGAGCTACGCTCGAGAGAGTTGAACCTCAGCACTGAAATAAATAGGACATGCTGGAGGGACAGATTCATAACCCAGAGGCTCCCTTCACTCTGGAATAAAATCCCAGTGCAGGTTAGGCAGAGTCCTTCATTGACTCTCTTCAAGAGGAATCTTGATGAGTGGATGGGAGATCGTAGGTTTACCCCGGGTATCACTTCTGTGTCACTGTTAGACAGAGGCACAGTATACTAACCTCGAAAAAGAGCATAGCAAAATTAATTTAAAATGGGTGGCGAAAGCCAAACACACTCTGGCTAGGCTTATAAATGCCCTAGGGCAGATAGCCTAGTATGAACCTATAAAGGGATCTCTCATACTTCTTCACTGCCTGGATAAAAGGGCCTCAGAGAGATTATAAATGTATGGTGTTTGCATAAGATTCCTATCTCTATATCCAAAGCACAACTGGCTAGGCTTATAAATGTCCTAGGGCAGATGGCCTAGTATGAACCTATTATTTTTTTGTTAATGTTGTATGCAAATCTTCTTTTAGCATATAGCTGGTACACATGTCTACCGTAGCAGGTGCATAGACGACATTTATTTTTTTTTTTTATTCTGTTCATGGTGAAGTATTCATTGAGTTACCCCTTGGTGTTCTACCAGGGATTTGAATTATACATGTGGATCTTAGTGTTTTTATTGTGGTCCTTAACCATTACAGCTGAGTGTCTATTTTCTTAGATACCACATAATTAGTTATGAGACATCCTAGTTATAGATCAGACTAAATTAGAGAATTTCATGTAGTTCTGGTTATTTTTGAAATTACCTAGTTATAGTCTTAGTTATTTAGTTTATTGGAACACGATTGAGTGAATAATTTAATTAACTCATTATAGCTGCACTGATTCACTAAATGAGGTAAAGATTCACAACTTGAACAGAATGTTTAATCTGGGGACTGTTCTCAAACTAAGTACTCTTTTGTTGTATAAGCTGTAGTGCTGTATTTACTCTCTAAAAGAACAGGAGGTAAAATAATAAAAGATTTTATATGTCTCCCTATATCACATCCACTCTGATAAAAGTACATATTTAAAAAAATGCTTAAATGATTTGGCTGAAGCACAAATATGTTACCAGTGCCTGTAAGACTAATGCTGGTTTACTAAATAGGATTCGGTGCTAAAATGACAATATTGCTTTTAAACTCTGTTTTGTTTGGATTTGGAATGTTTTATGAAAGTCTTAAAGAAAATAGTAAATTCATTGCTGTTTACAGTTATTCACTTGAAAGAAATAGTTACTGCAAAAATCTATTCTACATTATTGTAACAGTTCTATAGTAGTCATGTTATAGGTCATTTTTTTTCTTTTTTAGTTTTTTAGTTGCTTCTATCATGTCAAGTCACTACTTGTAACCTCTTCTATTGTGTTTATGGTATGCTAGCTGTTTAATGGCTCGTGATAGGTACATAATGCAGAAAATACAAAGTACTGGAAGTAGTACTGAATGTGGTTAACTTTATTTTAATTACAATAAAGTGATGATATATAACAAAACTTTACACTTTTGTTGTTGGTGTAAGTTATGAAGTTGTATAACATTACAGTTGCGATGTTTCTTTAACCAGAGTACAATCTACTGGAATTAAGTGTTATGTCATATAAGAAAAACATCTGCTAATTTGCTTAATGAACCCTTTTTTTAAATAGTAGAGTTTACTTCTTTTTCTGTTAATATAATGTTTTAGTTGTACTCACAGGATAAGTAGAATACATTTTTTAATTTGATCAAACAGTATATACTTTCTCTGCCTTAAACTAAATGCATGAGATGATAGAGACTACTCAAAATATTTCTGTTGTTACCTAGACTGGTACATAATAATTAAAAGGGTATATTGGCTTGCATTTGAAATAAATGCACTTTTTAAGTAAACATAGGTGTAGTTTTACAGATTAATGAACAAATATATTTAAATATGTGAATAGTAAAAATAAAATACACATGTTCTACTCGTGTTGAAAAGTACAAGAAATCGTTCTATGTCGCGCAACTTATAAACAAAGGTATGGCATCTATGTCCATGGAAGTCATTGTTCCACTGTGTTCGGCATTCATCAGACCTGTCATTGAATACAGTGCCCCCTTTGGTATGTACCTAAGCAGGCATATCCAACAACTGGAACATCTACAGAGGGTCCTCACTAAAAGAATACAGGGTGTAAGAAATATGTCTTATGCAGACTGCCTCAAGGCCCTCTCCCTGTATTCTGTCTCCTACAGACTTTTGAGGGTAGATCTGTGCCTGGCATACAGGGCATTGTCAGACCCCACTCTGATGGGTCTCCTGCATATCCACAAAACATTACCAGATTTACCCGTTTTAAAGAATTAAACCTTGCCTGTGATTTAAATAAGACCTGCTGGAGAGATAGGTATGTATCCAAGACACTACCCCATCTATGGAACAGGCTCCCCATCTATATGAAGCAGAGTTCCACTCTAAACCAATTCAAGTGCAACTTGGACAACTGGATGGGAAAACAGAAATTCATTGCTTGTTTGGCACCTATGACTCTAATGCAAACAGATAACCTGTAAATGGTTCATCTCCCAGGCCCATGCTTACACTTAACAAGGGTATCAGAACTTGTCAGAGATTTGGGATGCATTGCTAGGCTTAAAAACGCCCTTGTGGTCATTAGCCTAGTAAACACCTATGAATCTATGAGATTAAAATATGACATGTCGATATACTAAGAACCAAGAGTATATTATATTCCTTTCTATTTTATTGATTTTAATAAATACATTTTAACATTAAAATGAATGCAGAAATAGAAACATAAACAGTTAAATTGTAACTAAACTATTTACATAGGTGTCTACCAAATAACTAACACTAAGTATTCTTAAGAACAACTAAAGAAAAAGAGAAAAGGAATTTTTATTTTTATTAATGTATTGTCATCAGTTTAGTCAGCAGTTCTTGAATTTTTGTCCAGATATTGTAAGATGTGGTAATTTTTGTTCTCATTTTGATTGTTAGAAGTTCATAATGGCAGACACTTGCCAAATTTATAAATATTTTCTTTGTTGAAGTTTGTTCATTTTTCCACTTTGTTGTAATCACTTTTTTGGCACTTGATAGAAGACTCCATAGAAGTGCATAGTTTATTTTCTATATGCATTCAGATATCCATGTGTTGAACAATATGAATGACTTAGATTAAATTATTAAATAAAAATTGCAACAAAAAATAGTAATTTCTTCCCAAAATGGTTTAATATTTTTGCATTCAAAAATCATATGTTGCCAATCTGCTTTGCCATTTGTCTTAAGTCTCCAGCAGATCACTTTTTCCTATATATTCTATCTTCTGTGGAGTTTTGAAGGTTTTATGCATGAATTTCCATGTAAAAATATGTCAACATATATTTCTGTCTTTCTTGCTTGGATAGTAATTATTTATAGTTTTCAAATAATGCCAACATTTTTCATCAGTATGTTCCTCTACATTTTAATAAATTTATATATTCTAGATAAAATTCCTTTTTCCGTTCATTTCTGGTGTATTAATATGATTAATAAATCAGTTAATTTTGGGGATAGTGTTTTTGATGGTTACATTAAACTAATATTTTCTGTTGTGCATCTACAATTTGTTTATCCAACCACATATCTTTGCTTAAATTAAGTTTGGTGATTATATATTATGTTGTTTGTAGTTTATTACCAGCCATCAATTGATAGCAGTATATCAAATTATTTTCTTTACATGTATACATTGTATTTAAATTAAAAGGTATATATGTTATTTTGTGTATACGTTATTGGAAACAAGAAAACATTTATCCAAGATTTTTGTAAATATAAGCTTTAAAAATCTTTAACATTGAGGTAATGTAGGTAATTAATCATATTATTTCTGTTTTCTAGTATATAATGTTTTAAGAGCCACAATTATTTACTATTTCATTTAGTTGAATTGAGACCATCTGGTTTGATTCTGTACATATGTTCTCTTGTATATCCTTCCATCCAGCATTATAATTTTTATTTAACCATAGGGTGGGAGGTTGGCATAATGAATAAGGTGTGTACCTTACAGACACAAGGTACAGGGTTTGATTATCACATGGGGTAATTGGCTAAGCTTAAAATAGCCCAGAAGAGCAGTTAGCCTAGTACTAATCTATGATCCTATGATAAGGAAATTGTTTTTATAACTGATTGTGAATATAATTCTATTTCTGGCATACCAGTCCCACCTAGTGACCAATCTCTTACATGGTAATTTAATCCCAGTTTTGGCCTGTTCGGATACCAAAATAATAAATAAGAATTATTGAATTAAACTCTAACTTTTTTAGATGAGGGCGGTAGTAGAGATTATATTAAAACAAAAATTCTTGGTAAAATCATATTAGAGAAAGTCTCTCCTTCGTGGTATACAAAAACGTAATCCATTTGTTAATGAGAGCAGTAATAGTAGCTAGATTATTTTGTAGGTTTTTTCTATTGTTTTCTTAATTTTGTCCATTAAAATTATCCCCAAGTATGTAATTTTATTATCCTTCTCTACATACTTAGAAAATCTTTCTTTATCATTTACATTTTCTTTTATAAGTAAAATTTTTGTTTTCATTAAATGTAAGTCCAGATTTTCTCTGAAAGATTTTTATAGCATTAAATACAGCTTTAAGGAAATTTTTATTATCACTTAAAGTCAGGAGGATATGGGAATAATATTTTGGAATTTAAATTTTTATTTGTATACCTGTAATATCTGTTCTTGATCTTAAAAAATTAGCCAAGAGCTCCATAACTTGAGTAAACAATAGTGGTGAAAGTGGACAACCCTGCTTCTTTCCTTTAGAAAGTGAAATTGACTCGGAAATGAGACATTTTTTTATGTAAGCCAAATATTTGTCTTAAAATAAGTTAATTGTGAAAATGCTGAGACAGTGTTACTTCTCTAAGACCAGTAATACATATTTCCAATTTACAGTGTCAAAGGCACTATTTACATCTAGGCTTAATAAAATTAAACTTGTTTTATATTATCTACATAGTCTATGGTGGTTAATATTCTTTTGTTATCATAAGCATTCTGGTTTATAATAAAACCTGTTTGATCATTATTAATAAAATATGGTAGAAATTGTAACCTAGTATTATATATGGCCATACGTATTTTGTAATCAATATTCAAAAGCGAAATTAGTCTATACAAGGAACATTCTGTTAGATTTTTATTTGCCTTTAATATTGGAGAAATTAGTGTATTATAAAGATTGTGGCACTTTGTTAAATATCTAACTGTTAAAAAATCTAACTGTTAAAAAGACTTTATGTAGAATGTGTAAAGCTTCTTTAGGTGATAATTTATATAGTTCCAGTATTATGCCGTCATTACCAGGTGCTTTGTTTCATTTTAGTTTTTAATTTCAATCATTGATATGGGTTTATCCATTAACTTTTTGTGATCTGTCAAACCTGTTCTTAGTGTGTTTTAACTATTTCTTGAGAATCCATTATTACATTTTTTGATGTCATCGAAATGATTTCTAAATATCTTTAAAAATTCATCTACATCAGTTACCTTTTTCTTATTCTCTGGTGTAATATGATTAGATTTATTAATCATTTTGGTTCTAGAGGCTAATTTATGCATAGATTTGGATTCACAGAAAAGTTGATTAATTTAATCTTTTCCAAATTTATCATAGTTTTATGATTTAAGATTTCTAAATATTTCTTTGTCATCAACTTTTATCGTATTGTCTTGCTTGAATATTTTGTTTTAACTTGTCAATTTTTTCTTGTATTTCTATTAAATCTTTATCCAATTTTTTTTCTTAAAGGCATACTAATTACTTATTTTTGCCATTTAAATATGCTTTTAAATTACCCCATATATAAATCCCAGATTTGTCTTCTGTGTAATATCTGTAAAACTTTGAATCTTCTTATGAAATTATTTAAAGTCTTCTAAATTAGTTATGTATGCTGGTATCCTTTTATTATTTTTTTATTATTACTTAATACAGTTTCAAAAGTGATGGCATTATATGATAATGGCCACAAAATAATCTTTACTCAATTGATATTAAATTATTAGAGAGATCTGCTATCTATTCTCGACTGGGTTCTTTGTTTATGCGAAAAATGAGTATAAAAAGTGAGTTTGAATCTGAAAATTCATTAATAATTTGACTTGAAATGAATCTGTAACATTTTTTAATTCCTTAGATGAAGCTGATATTCTCCATTTTCTAACAGTGTTGAAATCTTCATAATTTAATATACAATTAAAGTCTCCTGCTAGAATGATACTGCCCTACAACAGTTGTATTATCTTTTTTAATTGTTGCTTAACTGTTTTAACACCAATGCCAGGTATCCAGTAAATATTAATAAAGGTATATATATTTCCATTAATTGATTGTTACTAAACAAAACATAGCTTTATCATCATTATACGCATTTATTATATTGGGTATAGGTAAGGAGTTTCTTCATAAAATTGCTACCCCTCTCTTTTTCTGTTTATATTGGGAACTAGTTAAGATTGTAAAATACTTTGTGTTAAGCCTATTTATATCATATTGTAATAGATGTGTTTCTTGAAGAATAATCTCTGATGCATGCAAATTTAGAAACTTGTTTAAATTACTTCTTTTGCAACCATTAGACCATTAATATTAATAGATATGCACTTTAATAGTGGCGTATAACTTTCATGAGTAAAAATGCAATAATCTTTCTAACACTCTGGTATATTATTTTTATTATACCATGCTTATATGTTTTTTTACTTCCTGTTAGGTATTTTAGCATGTTAGTAATACTAAATGCATATTTATTAGCAATTGTAGATACCAGTAAGAAACTGTAAATATTAAGATTTAAACAAGAATTTATTTTAACCTAATTTCCATTTATGAAGCCCAGTGCTCCTAGTTTGAACAGTAAAACCATCCAGACTAACCTATTCATGTATTATATCCAAAAAAGGAGAATGTAGGGCCATCTCTACTATTTTTAGATAAATACATGAATACAGTTTTAATAACTGTAATGTCACACTTTAAGGTAATGTTTTTAGGAGAACATCTAATATACTCTTTTCTTTTTCTCTTTGTAGTAAATTATTATCAAACTATAACATACATTTGTTATTTTGCAGCATATCCAGATTTTTTGTCTACTAACAATGCTGTAATCCATGTCAAAAATGTACAACTTGTTTTTTTAGTTAACTTAAATGTATAACAGTAGCATCCTTTGCATCACACTGTATAAAAAATGTAACTGTTTTATATCAAGCAATACTTATATGAAAGTTCTCTTCTAAACTCTGTAATGAGCTCTAATGTAATCCAACCAGACACTAATATTGACATACATTTGCATACTTGTACATACATTTATTTTTAAATTTCTGTTACAAGGGAGAAAGACTGTTTCAGGATCTAACACTCTTCTCATATATCACTTTTAAGTTCTTTTTTCTTCCCCTCTTCTTTTGTTTTTTTTTTTTTTTTAGTTACAAGATCTGTGGCCAGATATTCTTAACTTTTATAGAACATTGTACATTTGTTTCAGAACATTTCATTGTGCATACTTCTAGAAGACTGTGTCATAATTATGTAGGACTCTGGAGGCCGATTTTGTTTTAGCTATATATTAGTTACGTAACAGGTATCCATTTTTTAGTCCATTAATACTGACTGCTGCATCAGATGTAGGTTTGTAATACTAATCGCAGTGCTGACTTATTACAACATTTATGTAAAACAATTGTTTATCCATGTATTGCAAGGGATTCAGATACACACAAAAAGGGTTAGTTTTTTCCATTCATTTCTGCGAAGTTGCATAAATTAACAATATGCATGCGTTTCTTAGAAAAATAAGTGTCAAGTTGACTATAATTTCTCAACTTAAAGTAAAAAGAAAAAGGATAAAAAAGTATAATTAAGCAACCCCTATTCTTCTTGGTAAATGTGTGATCTTTCACATCTATTTGAGTTGCCAACAACTCCAGCAGATGTGATCTCGAGTTTATCATCTCATCTGAAAGTTAACTCACTCGAGAGCAGTACCCCTCCTTCTCCTTATGATGTACTATAGAATCAGCAATAAATGTTACTGATATGAATACAAAACATATCACCCTCCATATTAAAAGCAAGCGTTAGTTATTATTCTATTAATATCACACAGTTGAATAACTGAATGTAGAGTTAAACACTGAGAGCACTACATTGCAAGAAAAATGGAGGAGGAACATCACCTGAGTTTGATACATAAATGAATTCGAGAGTAGTGATCGAAAATGTGTAATGTTCACATTTTCAGCTTAGTGAAACATGTACATCAATGTCATTTACTTAAAAATGAATACAGATCACACACATTCTGCAGATAAATTTTAGATCTCCAATTTTGTAATTGGGTGCACAGTCTAGGAATAAAATCAGAAATTAGGAGTGGCTTTGAAGATAAAAAGGAATCATTGGTAAGTCAAATCCATTCTTGTGTTGCTTAGAGAGCAGAACCATGTTGTCATAAATATTTTCCAGTTTAGAATTAATAAACTCGTGATGTCAACTAACTATTAATTGTTTACTGATCTCTACTTCTGTTTACCTCTTGTCTTACTAATCGGCAGACTACAAGCCTTTTTTTTTTCCAACTCCATGTATTTGCAAAGTGGGGAGAGAATGTTAACACTGGTGGTTGTGCTTTCAGCAAAAATATATTGGGTGTTTACTGTGTGCCCCAGTACCCGCGGTGGTGGTGCTGCGGTAGCGTTGTCGCCTCACAGTAAGACGCTGTCCGGTTCGATTCTCAGCTAGAGCGTCTTCTGCGTGGAGACATGCGTGAATGGGCGTACTTTCATTGAAGGTTGTGCGTCAGGCCTGACAAGCCAGTACGTAAAAATCAACTGCCAATCATTAGCGGACTGGAGTTCCATTGTGGCGACCCCTAACCGGGCAAAGCCGAAAGACACAAACTGTGTGCCCCAGTTAGTATACCTAACCAGCCAGTTGATGCAGGACAAGAAAATCTAACAAGAAAATAAGAGTTGACGTTACTTAGGATACAGATTTTTACATGACAGAACAGGTAATGAAATGGTCCAGCCAGGGTAGTGACGTGGTTCATTGTCTGCACACCTCAGATTCCCCAGTGCAGGCTGTGTATGTGATCAGTTCAGAGTAAGTGTCTACATTGCTTTTAGCTAATTTATAACAAAAGTTCAGGACAGGTGAACTGGGGGTTTTTGCGTTTACTGTTGAACTCTGATTGCAAAACTAAACTTTAGTGGCTGCATGTTTTTCTTCTTTGAGTGGGGCCAGTTGCATGTTATGCTTTTTTCCCCACACTACTACTACACATACTCCTTACTATTGATGGACAGAAGAGTGCCCACCTTGCAACACTCACTTAATCCCTCATCTAGTGGTCTGTGAAGATAGTAGTGTCATTTTAGTCGTACCCCATTTTCAACCAAATGAAACCTCCTACAATAAGGAGAGCATCCAAATTCTGTTCAGTGGCTAGAGATGGCACTTTAACAACATACTGTAGAACCACATTAAGAAGCCTTTGCTGGGAAACAGAAATTGACAAGTGAAGGTAGCTGGGTATTAAATTATTGTAAAATAATGACTGTATTAAAGCATTTTTGTCCTTGCCAAAAGACAGTAAATTTGCAAATTAAGTAGTGAAGCAGCTGTTTTGTAGATAGTTGTCCTCAGTTGCTATAACTGAAAAAAAACTAGTAACTGATCCAAAGTTTTTGGACCCCCAGTATGGGCAACTTCAGGTTTCAATTGTCTGTCCATAGGGATACTGTTCTGATTGTATGTCATAATGTATATTGCTTGTCAGTGGGTAAAGCTTTTAAAATGTGTACAGCTGCAGAAAATCATTTGCTAGGAGAAGTAACCTTCCATTTCCCTAGACATGCTGCAGGTGTACAGGACACACTAAATTGGCCCCAGGTATGAGTGTGTCCGTCTGTGTGCTCTCGGAGAAAGTTTGGGTGACGGGCTGGGAACCTGCCACTGCAAAACTCCACTGCCAAATGCACAACGGACCTGCCTATCCTCTGCAGTGACTCCAAATGGAGCAGACGAAAGGTGAAGTAAAAACCTACTTATGAAGTTGTATAAGAAATTAGGAACTGTCCCTTTAAATCCAGGGTGTTATGGAGCCTTTTCTATTAATGTTCGACAGTAAATGCAACCATTGCATCATTTGTTGCCTAACTACTTATGTTTAACTGCTCATGACCTTAGCGGAAGCCAGGATTTTTTTTCCATGTCAAAGCTTCACTAAGTAAATGCTCAAGCATCTCTCCTCCTTTTTTCAGAAAGCTTTCAGAGTGAAAATGTACTTGCACAACTGCAAAGCAAAGAAACAAACGGCAATGAAAAAAAAACAAACACTAGTCAGTTAAATACAGCTTTGCAGTCACAACGGACAACCCATACTGAACTTTGTTTCATCATATCAAAACAGCCAGCTTTCCATCTACTCTATAAAAAGTAATCAAATTTAATGTAATTAAATAATACCTCAGTCTACTCCAATTGAACTTGTTCTCCCTCACTATTTCTCTCTCCATTCAATGATATGATTTCCATTTACATAGTGACTTTTGAATGTTATATTTAAGTAAAACAATGACAACAGAGCAAGGTGGGAAATTCAGAATATAAATAAACCAAACTCAAGTAGTTATACAAAAAGTGTGGTATGCACTTTATAGCTCAGCATATTAAACTTTTCTTTCCTCTCCCCCCTTTTTTAAACTAATCTATTTGTATAAGAATTACTATACAGCTACATTAATAAGTGTAAAAACCTGTAAGTAGACCAGACAGCATTAATAACTATACCTATACTAAAACAATGTACATAGGTTCATAGGCAGGTACTAGGCTATTGGCCCTAGGGCCTATACAAGCCTAGTCAAAAAGGTACCCTGGCTTTCGCCACCCAAGAAAATAATTTTCCTGTGCCCCTGTCAAGCAGAACCACAGAAGTGATCCCCGGGGTGAATTTCCTATTACCCATCCAGTCATCAAGATTTTTTTTGAAGAGTGCTAATGAGGAGCTCAGAACCACAGAAGTGATCCCCGGGGTGAATTTCCTATTACCCATCCAGTCATCAAGATTTTTTTTGAAGAGTGCTAATGAGGAGCTCTGTTTGACATAGATAGGTAGTTTGTTCCAGAGTATGGGAAGTCTGTGGGACAGGAATCTATCCCTCCAGCATGTTCTGTTTATTGTGGTGACAAGGTTTAGGTCCCTAGAGCATGTAGCTAGGAGGGATTGGGATTTCTTTAAGTGGAGCATGTCCCAACAGCTCTGGGTTTGACATAGCTTTGTATGTTAGGCAGAGATCGCTTCTGAGTAGGCAATATGCGACGGAGTAAAGCTGGAGTTTTTTGAGTCTGTCTGCATAAGGCATCTGTTTGAGGCCAGTAATCCTCTTTGTGAGGTATTTTTGCGGCCTTTCCAGTTGTTGTAGATGTCTTGTGAGGTACATACCAAAAGGGGCGTTGTACTCTATAATGGTTCTAATGAGTGATGCATAGAGGGGAACAATGACCTCTTTTTTTTCCCGATGAGAAACCTTTTTTGATGGTGTGCCACGTAGAAGGATTTCCTGACCACTGTGGTGATGTGATTATCAAAAGAGAGACTACTGTCCGCCTGTGTCCCAAGGTCTCTTGTCACACTTTCGGTGTTAAGTAGACTACCGCCTATGTGGTAGTTCATGGGTACAGAGTTTTTACCAAAGGGGATGACAATGCACTTTTTGGCATTGAGCTTGAGACCATGGCTTTGACACCAGGTATCTGTCTCAGTGAGGCCCTTTTGTAGGATGTCCACATCTTTAGGAGTTTAGATTATGGCTCCTAGTTTGCAGTCATGCGAATTTAGTTAGCTAAAGACCTTCTGTGTTAGTCTGTACTTCAGAGAAGTAGATACCAAACAAGAGAGGACCCAGGACTGAACCCTGTGGTACTCCAGTTGTCACTGGTGTGAAGTCTGATTTGGAGTCTGCTACTTTCACAGCGTGGGTTCTGTCAGCAAGCCAGTTGGCAACCCATCTTGTGACATAGGGATTTATACCTAGTTTAGTGAGTTGATCTATAATTCCTGAGTGGGGGATGGTGTTGAATGCCTTGGCGAGATCTAGATAGGCTGTGTGAACCACCTTACCCTCATCTATGGCTTTGGTGACTACTTGAAAGAAGTCTATCAGGTTTAGGAGACATGATCTGCCTTTTACAAACCCGAACTGTGGGGGTTCCAGAGTTTGGAGATCTCCAATGTTTTGTTTGAGTTCCATGATGATACGTTCCATGGCCTTGCAGACCAGGCTCATCAGGCTTATGGGGCGATAGTTCCTGGGGTCTGTTGTGGTCCCCCTTTGTGGTGTGGGATAAATGTCGCGGTGCTCCATTCAATGGGCACAAAGCCTGAGGTGAGGCTATGATTGAACATGGTACTTGGGTGGTGTGCCAGTTCATTCTGTTGTTCGTGTAGAAGGTAGCCTGGGATGTTGTCAGGTCCCATGGATGCTGTGTTCTTGGCTTTGGAGAGTGAGGATTTTACCTGTGCAGCCGTGATTACAGGAACTTTGCATTCTTCCAGTATAAAGATGGGCCCTTTAGGGAGTGAGAGGGGGGTAAAGTCATTGTGCTGTAACTCAGAGCAGATCTGATTGTTGCCATTGAGATTCTTGACATAGCTATAGAATGCTTTGTGGTTGTCTTTAGAATCAGTGGCAATTTTGTTTTCATAACTAGCTTTGGAGGATTTTATGAGGGATCTCAGCTTCTTACTGAGGCTGACCAGGGAGTTCCTCTAATCGTGGGATTTTGCTCTTTTTTTTTACAACAGTTTCTTTCTTCTGTTGTAGAGTTTGTTTATGGCAGAAGACCACCAGATTGGCTTCCTTTTTTTGGAGGATAGCATCTTGGTTCTGGTAGGGACAGCACAATCCATTCACTCGTGTAAGTGTTATAAAGTGCATTTGTGTAGGATTCAGCAGTCATACCTCTATTGTCCATCTGCATGGGTGTCGTGAAGTTTGCCACTTCTGTCTTAAGCGTGAAGTTGGCTTTGGAGAAATTTTTTATGGTTGTTTTCCTAATGGGGGGTAGGAGCGGGATGTGGATGTCTAGGGTGATTAGCTTGTGGTCGGTTCTGACCAACGAGGAGCTGACCTCTGGTGTGGAACACCGGTCACCCATGTTGGTGATGACCAGGTCTAGGATATTGCTGCCCCTGGTGGGGGTGTGGATAAGTTGACCCAAGGCATTGGAATCGATGATTTCCAGAAAATGTTGAGCAAAAGAGTTGGTACATGAATAGTTTTCCCAGTTAATGGTAGGGTAGTTGAAATCACCCATTATTAGAGTGTTGGATTGTACCTTAATATTTTCCAGTGTATCAAGAAAAGAGGAGTGGGAATCCTGGGGCATGGTGGGGGGTCTGTAGCAAGCTACAATCTGGATTTTGGTTTTGCCCAGAGTTAGTTGAACTTGGATAATCTCAGATGCATTATGCTGAGCAACTAGCTTGGAGGTGTGGATATCCTTAATGAATTTGGACACGCCTCCACCTTTAGTGTTTCGGTCCATGTTTGATGGCCGAAAGTTGTGGTAGGAATTATAGCCTGGTAATGCATGGGTGCTCTCTGGAGCTTTGAACCAGGTCTCTGTCACTGCACAGATGTGAATGGTTCTCCATTTTAAGGAGTACCTTGAGTGAGTGCATTTTGAGGTTTAGGTTTCTAGTATTGAGTAGCATTACCCTCAGAATTTGCTTGCTTGAACCTGTTATGGTGGTGAATTTGTCATTTGACCTTGCCTAAAAAAGGCACTATATGGGTGGTAAGAGCCTTAGCCAGTATCCAGAATCCCAAAGGCGACAGTTGCAGGCCATCTCTGGCAAAGCAGCGTGGTCTGTCGATCATGTTATCCCAGGCAGACAGATACTGAATTCCCTTAGAATGACACCAGAAGCTTAGCCAGTTGTTAAAGTCAATCATTTTGTCCTTGTACTGTGCTATTATTCTGGGTGATGGCAGGATGCTACTCAGGGCTAGGGTCATACCTGCCTGGGCTACAAGATCGGAGAGCTCCTCTATGTCTCTTTTCATCTAGTTCAGGGAGGTACGTCTCAGGTCATTCACACCAACATGGACAATAACAGAGTCATGTTTGTACTTGTTGTGGAGTGACCTGAGTGCATGCATTATGTGGCGGATCCTGGCACCTGACAGAAACTTTTTCCTTGTTTAGCCTGGTAAGTGGAACATCAGTGGGCCTGACTATAGAGTCACCTATGACTTGAGTGTTGGGTACATTATGCCTTATGGGCTGTAGTTGAGTGGCATACTGAATATGTTGGCTATGTGTCATTTGGGTTGTGTTGGGGGGTGGAGGTTGCTTGCATTTCTGCTTTGGAGGTCTCAGTTGTTTGGGCAGATATTTACTGAGAGCCTCTGCAAATGTAGTTGTGTGTATTGTGCTTCTGTGTGTGTGTTTTGGTGGTGTAGGTTTTGAGGGATTATGTGATGAGTGTGGTGCGGTGCAAGTGTTTACCTTCTACTCTTGACTGTCTAGTCCAGTCTTCAGTGAAGAGAGCTTTGCTTCCAATTTGGCTATATAAGTGCATCTCTCACAGGTTGTAGTGTTGGGTGGTAGGAGTAGGTTGTCTGTGTACATGAGGCAATTTGCTGCATTGTCCCAAGATGCCCAGATTCCTCAGGTAGACAGGAGAAAACACCGGGAGCTGACCTTTAGACATGCCTGAATAGGTGCTTATTAAGTGCTAAAAACGGTTTTCCTCTAGACAAGTAAGGAAAGTTTAGTGCTGTAGTAATTTGCAACTTATTTAGTGCTTACAATGAGTTCTGAACAAGTGCTGAGGTCAAAGAAAAAGATTTGAGTGCTAAAACTAAAAAGCTGGCTAGTTGCAAGGGAAAATTTGAAGAGCAGACTTTATGGCGCCAGGAATAGTTTAACCCTAGTTAAGTGGGGGGGGGGGTTCAGGAGCTCACAAACGGTCCTGGACACAGCAAATCCATATCTAGACAAGACCTACCACAGGAAAGGGGGGAAGCACGCTTAGACCTTTTTTTTTCAGTAAAAGTGGAAATGGAGAACGCTGGAACAGAAGTTATTTCAATGTTAAGAATCTGAGTGGGTTGGCCTTCACAAATGTTCTCTATTAAACTGAATGAACTAATGACACTAGACTAGGAGGAGTGTCACAGATCAAATATACAGTATGGGCGGGCAACTGCAAAGCCACCAAGTATAAGAACACCACAGCACTACGGAGGGTGGGTGGGAAAAATAAAAATTACAGTTCCTAGCTGTAGCCACTAAATGAAGGTTTTAAACAGATCAAGGAGCAAGCAGACTCTAGAGAATGCTTTTAACTGTAAACAGACACTTATAGTAATGCACACTATTACAGTTCCTAGCTGTAGAACACAAACCTCAAAAAATCAAAAATGCACAGAAAAGCTCAGATAGAGCACTCACAAACAGAAAATACAACTCTCAGTATGAAAAAGCAGTTTACAGTTAAGTAATTCAGTAAACGTGCAATTAGAGTAATTAAACCGTATCTAGCAATGAAAAATACAGTTAACAGTATAAAACAGTACATAAATGCAGTGAAACAATAAAAAAAGCTTTATAACAGTGCAAAATGTAGTAGATCAACTGTATAGCACAATTATAAGCGTTTAAGAAGTGCAGTTCAGTGAAATAAGTTTAAGCAATAACTTATCCTGCTGTTGGAATCTTAAGGAATTTCCACTTAGTTTCAGTAATGAAATACAATCCACAGCCTGAACAATACAAGCACAACCTTTTCAAGACACAGGGTTTGTGTACCAGTGAGAATGGAAGAGTTAGATCATCAAATTACTACTCAGCCCCTGCTATTACCCAATCACTCATACTACAGCAGGTCAGGTGGCCTTGTTACTGTCAATAATAATGAAGACAATCAGCAGAAAATGGCTGCCAGAAACACAGGAAACCTCAAACAAAACTACCAGCCTAGACAACAGGCCTCTATCAAGATTATGCCACCGGAGCAGAACACACAAACCTCACTTTAAAAGCATAGAAAGAACACCCACAAAGAGAAAATACAAGTCTCAGTATGAAAAAGCAGTTTACAATTTAGTAATTAAATAAAATGCAATTATAGTAATGCACACTATTACAGTTCCTAGCTATAGCCACTAAATGAAAGTTTTAAACAGATCAAGGAGCAAACAGACTCTAGAGAATGCTTTTAACTGTAAACAGACAATTGTAGTAATGCACACTATTACAGCTCCTAGTTGTAGAACACAGAAACCTCAAAAAATCAAAAATGCACAGAAAAGCTTGAATAGAGCTTTAGATATTACTGAAAGAAAGAGAAGGAAACTTGCCGGTACTTTTGTATTAATTATATGCATGTATAGCTGCATACTCATGCATGCATACACACAAATATTTATTAATTAAAATTAAGAAGTTAAATAAAAAAGAAAAATTAAAAGACGTTACCTTTATAAATGCTTCTCGGTCTTTTAAATTATATGCATGCTAGAAAAGGACTTTTTTCTTTCTCACTCGTTAGTACAAATCTACTTGTAAATTTTATAACTACTGTTTGGATTATTTTTAATGAAGTCCTTTTTTTCTTTCTTTCATCTTCCTTTCATTGGTTTTCTAGTTGTTTCTTTCTGGCTGTCTTTTCAAAGAGCTATTTCTCCATTCCGTATCATCTGTATGTTCTATCATATTTTTTGTTTTTAAGAATGTCATAGCATTGTCAAGATCATCAAAGATTTTAATGTCATCTGAAAGAAATATTTTGACTCTGGCTGGGAATAGGAAATGAACCTTTATCTGTCTTCTCTTTAGTTCTTTAATTAAAGGAAGGAAGCTTCTCTTAGACATTACTGTGGTTGAGTAATCATTATCAAATCTTATTGTTTTGTCTTCTATTTTGATGGGATATTTTGTCCAAGCTGTTTTCAAAATTAGTTCTTTGTACTGTTAAGAAAAGAATCTCATTATGGTAGATCTCTTGGTGCAGCAGATTTTGTAGATGAAGGTGGTTTAACAAAATATCTATGGGTTCTTTCAATGCTGTAGGATATTGCCTCTGGTAAATAAAGGATCTTAGGAAGCCCGGATGTTAAGAAACTTGTCATACTTCCACCTTCTATCTTCTCAGGCAGCTTGATGATGCGAATATTGTTTCTTCTAGATCTCTTTTCTAGATAGTCTATGTTAAAGATGTTTGCCGCAGTTAGAATTCAGTGTTTTCTTCTTCTGTTGATTGAGACTGCTGTATTTGCTCCATTTGTTTTGAACATTTTTCTTTAAATTGTCTAGCTTAACTATTTTATCCATTTTCAATGAAAGCTCTTGAATGTTAGTTAATACAGCTTGAAAATCTTTCATCAAGTATCCCTGAGAGCTTTGTGACTCATTCTGATTTTCCAGTGATAGATCTTCAGAATACAAGTTTGACAGGAAAATGATGAATATAAATATTTTCTTGATGTTATCATTTTGTACAGTTCATAATGACAGTTTATAATCAAATATTTCAAATAAGATAACTTGGAAATATAATTTCCTGTCATAAAATATGTAAAATAGAAGAGCTAAAAAAAAAACTGCTGTTAGCCTGTCAGCATTCCTGCCAGAATTCACGGAGTGCTTTTCTTATAGGCCAATTTCATTATTAAATATCAATTGCAAAATATTCATGACTATACATGCTAGTAGAATTCATCAGTTTCATCCACATTTAACTAATAATGGTCAAACTGGATTTATAAAAAAAATAAGATACTTATGATCATATTAAAAGACTATTAACCATAATTGATTATAAGAGTAATGTAAAAGATAGTTTAATGAGTTTAGACATCAACAGCATTTTTCAGTTAATTGGAAATAATTTTATTAATTTGAGGAATGTAATTTCTCAAATGGTTTTCTACAACTTATAAATCTTGTTTATGATAATTTCTTAGCTTATATAAAAATAGGTTTGTATATCTCTGAGTCAGTGCGATTACTAAAGGAACTAAGCAGGCTGCCCATTGTCACCTTTGCTTTTTACTTTAATTATGGAACCATTTGCAAATTACATAAGATCAAGATCAGATATCAGAGGAATACAAATAAACTAAGTAAATAAACTACGCTCTGAAATACTTTTATTTGCTGATGATCTACTTTTGGCTATGAATGACAGTGAAACAATCTCTTAATGCTCTTTAAATCTATTGAAACTTTTCAGTCTAAATCTGGACTTACCTTTAACGAAATCAAAACAAAAAATATGTGTATAAATTCCAATATACGTGATTTGGATGAAAGATTTTCTAGATATATTGTGTCAGATAAAATATTTGGTGATAATTTTAACGTAAAACATTAACATATAATATAAATTATAGTTTAGATATTACAATAGATCTTATTAATAAATGGAATAAGTTGCTATTCTTGATAGAAGAGAGACTTTCTTTAATAATAATGATTATCTTACCAAAATATTATGCTTAATACAATCACTGTCCCCCCCCCCAGAAATGTTTGAGAATTTAACTCTTTAATCCTTTGTTTTCTTTGGCATCATAGTAAACGTAGTTTGGCTCTTAATCATCATTTAAGAGATTGGTCCTCTGCTGGTATCACATTATCTGATTTAGAATTATATTCCCTATTAGTTATGAAGACAATTATTCTCTGGTCAGATAATAATTACAGTGCTAAATGGAAAGACTTATAAGAAAGCATTTGTTTAAAATGTAATATAGATATTCTCGCATCATAATATGATAGTTAATAATTTTCTTTGGTTATTAAAAGATTTTATTTTGGAAAATCGAAATCAACCAAATTCCTCTTTTATCTCCATGATATTGATTAACTTCAGAAATTATGTTTACAAGAATCCAGAATATAAAGCATGTTTATGTTAACATTTCCAATAGCATATACACAAAACAATATATGCACATTTAATGTCTCTACAATTTCTGCATTTAAGGAGAAGAATCTAATATATTGGTACCAGTTGATGGATAAAGAAATGTTACAAACTCTATTCGTTATATAAAATTTTGAATTTAAATAATGAAATGTGGTTAGATATTCAAAATTGTAGATACTCAATAGAGAAGAAAAGTAATCTAATGCAATTAGTAAAAAATACTTTTCATAAATTTATTAGCCTTCTAATTATTTTGATGGATCAAAATATTTTAGAAAAATTACTTTTTATCCAAAATTTAAGATTAAAAATACTACAAAATTTTTCAAAGAAAATGATTGGGATTATTTTAATTACATAAATTATTGTCCAAGTGAATAAGAAAAAATGGTTTTATCAACCTCTAAACAAACTACTTCCTCATTAAAATGGAAGTTATTCTCTCAGAAATTTATGCATAAAGCATTCATCACTCCACCTAAAATTGAATTAATGTATAAAAAAAATGTATGTTGGGAGATGTAAGTTGAACATTAAAGTAAAATGCAAACATATATTTTTCAAATGCAACGTAATTAAACCATTCTGGAATTATGTTACACTGAACCTGAGGAAATTGCCAACCTGCTAGCTGACAGATTTGGCAGTAACGTCACACCCCTATCCCCACCAGCCATATCCCAAAGCATTCCTGAGACCCATCCACTACTGAGCATCTCCAAAGAACAGGTCATACAAGCAGTCTACAAGGCCAAAAACACAACCTTCATGGGACCCAGGTAACATCCCAGGTTGCTTACTAAACCATCTAAAACGAGACCTAGCAGAACCACTTGGCCCTGTCTTTAACCATAGCCTAAGCACTGGATTTGTTCCAGCAGAATGGAGAACAGCAAGAGTAATCCCCTTGCACAAAAGGAGTCCACCAACCGACCCAGGAAACAATCAACCAATAAGCCTAACCAGCCTTATCTGCAAGGCCATGGAAAAAATCATCATGGACCTTAAGGACAGAGGTGACCTTCAGAAACTTTACATGACCCAGTTTGGTTTTGTCAAGGGTAGAGCTTGCTTATTAAACCTGGTGGACTTCTTTGAGAATGTCACCAAAGCCCTGGATAAGGGCAAAGCAGTACATACCACCTGTCTTGATTTATTCAATGCTTTTAACACAATCCCCACTCAGGGATCATTGGGAAACTCTTCCAGCTGAGGATTAACCCATACATCACTAAATGGGCAGCCAGGTGGCTTACCGACAGATCGCACACTGTCAAAGTTGGGGAGTCCACTTCCACCAGTAGACCAGTTACCAGTCGGGTACCACAAGGATCTTTGCTGGGTCCTCTAATGTTTATAATCTGTTTCTCTGAAGTCCAGGTAAAAGTAGATGGCCTGTGGCTTACCAACTTTTCAGATGACTGCAAACTGGGCGTAATCATTGAGAACCCCCAACAATGTAAACATATTACAGAAGGGGCTGACTCAGACAAATGATTAGTGACAAATTCATGGACTAAAACTAAATGGTAAAATGTCTCATTATCCCCTATGGCAAAGTAGTAGTCCATGCTAATTATGATATAGATAGCACCCCTCTAAGCTCAAACTGAGAGGTGCAAAACATGAACACAGGTAGCAAGATAATCTTAACTGTGATCACCATGTGTCCATAGTGGTAAGGAAAGCAGCTTGCATTGCACATCTCATAAATAAGGGCATCACATCCAAGACTAAGCAGGTTATAACACTGCTGTCATCGACCGTTATCAAAACACTGAGTACAGTGCTCCTTTCTCTATGTAACTCACCAGACACCTGCAGCAACTGGAGTGGTTTCTAACCAAGAGAATCCAGGGCCTCCAAAACTTGACTTACATGTATAGACTGAAAGCCCTTTCACTGTTCTCTTATCATGCAGGCTGCTTAGAGGCAACCTGTGGCTGGCCTACAAAGCAGTCTTTCACTCTGTCCTAATGTAAATGCTGCACATCCTCAAGTCAAATGGGACAAGTCTCTCTCTCTTCAGGGATCTCAACCTACCCTGTGACATTAACAGAACATGTTTGAGAGACGGATATCTCTCACAGAGATTCCCACTCCTCTGGCATAAGCTCCCACTTTACGTGAAGCAGAGCTCCTTAGTGACTATTTAAACGCAGCCTTGACAGTTGGATGGTTGACTGTAAATTCACCCCCGGGGTGGCACTTATGTCTGACATGGACAGGGGTAGTTGGATGCTGATCATAGAATCGCTCTAACATTGACCATCTAACTATGATCATTAGCATAGTAACCTGCTATGAACCTAGTCTTCATAAGGGTTGTTCATTTTCTATAGGAATTGACCACAGGCAGACATATGCCCTTATGGAATTTTCACATATCCTCAGAGTGGAGGTGAACTCCTTCTCCCCTCCCAGAACATTGGATTCTTGCTTGTTTAAAAGGAAATGCCATATTCAGTTCTATTTTTTCCCAGAAAAAGCAGCAGCTGGTCATATTTGCATCACTCAATCTTACCCTTTCAGGAGACTTTCAGAGAATGGTAAATACCCTGTCTGAGAACCTTTTTTCTGTGGTGGTTATTTACATTGTATTAGCTGCCCAATTTGTTATATCCATTTCATTATATATGTTTTGTTTTTGTTGCAGGTGCAGTGTAGTACTTGAAGTGCTGTCTAGTAAGTGCACCTATTTTAGCCATCTTGTACACTCTGAAATTTTTATATCTATATTTAAGATCCGTTTTCAAAAGTATGCATTGCCCAAGTCTAGTATTCATCCTTACATCTTCTCACCCTCTCTTGTGTTTCTTTATTCAACCCTCCTTTTCTCTTCCCATTGTCCCTACTTTTAGCATCATTTCCTTCTTTCGAACTTTTGTTTTTCTTCATTTTCTTTTGAACCCTTGTATTTTTTACATTCTTTGAGCATCAGGCCATAATTTTACCACTTTTTTCTTATTTTTCACTCCTCAAATATTTTACTCCATTTTTGTGTGTGTTTTATCTGTTTCCTTAATATTGCAAAATTTACTTCTTTCACATTTTCACACTGGACTGCCTTCTATACGTTTCCCCTTTTATAGTTTGCTTCTATGTAGCTTTTTCTTCCTCTCTTCTATAATCTCTTCTTTTACTGCTGTCTCAGCCAAATGAAAAAAAGTTTCTATTTTCTATGTATTTGCTTCAGATCTTCCTCCACTGTTCTGCTGCTGTCTCCTTTGTCCACTCATGTTCCCACACAATTTGTGTTCATCTCACTCTCTTTGGAGCACTTTTGTTTCCATTTTTTTGTCTTTCATTAGTCTGATGAGTATATAGAACAATCAGCGGTTAATCCCAGGTCAGTTGAAGCATCTTCAGTGAGTCTACCAGTACTTTGTGGTTCTTCCCATACTTATCGATTCCTTAAACATGAATCCTATCTCCGATCACTCACTTAGTATCTGTAGCTTTACCTCCTCTTTCTTATCTGTGTAATTATTGATTGTCCCGTTTTCTTTTACCTTTCTGTTCACAGTTTCACATTGGTTCACTTTCTTTTTTGCTGCCTCTTATTTCCATGTATTATGTTCTCCCTTGTACTTAGTCACTTTTTTTGCCCTTGCTGCCTTCCCTTAGTTTTTACCCATTCTCTTCTATTCTTCTTGTTAGTTTAGCTTAAATCATTTCCATAATTTCTCTGCAACTTTCAGACCTCTTTGCTGATTATTCATCCCCTCACTTCCTCCATTCTGTTTTTTCATTGTCCTTATTCTTCCATCATCTAGATTTCTTGTCCTAGTTCTGTGACCCAGTTCCATGTCCCTGTTTGTTTTAAGCTTTTCAGAGTACTCTCCATCTTATTTATACCCTTCCTTTACGCAAGCCATTTCATTTTGTCTTCCTCCTCAAGCTTACTCAGCCCAGGTTTATCTTGTCCTACCCTCCTAGCTGCTGTTGTACCTTTTAAGCTTTTCCACATTTTTAAAATTTTGAAGGCCTCAGTCCTCTCCTTGCTTTCCTTATTTGCATAATTTTTTATACTCTAGTAGTCCTTTACTTCCATATGAACATGCTACATTTCTTATGGATCTTTCAGATTGTCTTTTTGGTCCTTATTCTGAGAAAACCCCATTTGGGTTAACCTTCATTTTCAATATGTTGGTTATTGACCGTGTGTTGTCTTTTCACTAGTGTAGGTCCCTTTCTGTGTCTTGTTTTAGTTTCCCATATTTCTGACATCTTGTTTTTTTCCATTAATTCCCACACCTACAAGTCTCAGTATCTGGCTCCTGGTCTGTGATTATTTTCGTATTCTTCTCCTCTCTTAATTCTTCATCACAGTCGTACTGTTAAGTTCTTTAGGTTACATTTCATTAAGGTGCATTTTTATTCTAGGTCTGTGATGCCTCAACACTGGCCCAGTAATCAAGGAGCCTCAGTCCTCACCACTGGCAACAGTGAGAAACGTACACACTGAGAGGATGACAAATACGCACTCAGTAAAGCACAGTTTCCCTTAAGAGCACAC